>NW_027663920.1:0-121504 GCF_964034855.1 Anser brachyrhynchus
CCCCTAAATCCCGCTGTTTGGGACCCCCCCCCCATCTAAACGATTTGGGGGGGGGCATTGTGCCCCCCCCCCACACGTAAAACACCCTGGGGGGGGCATTTTGGGGTCCCCACCCCCACCCCAAATGATTTGGGGGGGGCATTTTGAGCCCCCCCAACACCCGAAATCATTGGGGGGGGGCATTTTGGGGTTCCCCCTGACCCTAAATGACTTGGGGGGGGGCATTTGAGTCCTCAAATGAGCCCCCCCAAAAAAGAATTTAGGGAAATCCCCCCCCCCCCCCCAAAAAAAAAAGCCCCAAAATCCAGGGAAACGGCCCCAAAATCCGGGGAAACGGCCCCAAAAAGCTGCTGCTTGTGACACAAAGGGGGGGGGGCACGGGGACACCCCCTTAAAAAAAAAACAAACTTTTTTGGGGGAAATCGCCCAAAACCTGCACTTTGTTACCCACGTTTGAGACCCCCCACCCCCACTGAAACCCCCCAAATTTGGGGAAATCCCCCCAAAAGTCCCAAAATCTGGGGAAAATTCCCCCAAAACCGCTGCTTGCGACCCCGTTTTGGGGCCCCCTCCTCAAAGAAAACACTAAGTTTGGGGAAATTTCCTCAAAAATCCTCAAATTTGGGGATTTTCCCCCGAAACCCGCTGCTTGTGACCCCAATTAGGGACCCCCCCCGAAAAAAAAACCAAATTTGGGAAATTTCCCCAAAACCGCTGCTTGTGGTGTGCCTGTAGGATTCCTCCCCGCAGACCCCAAATTTTGGGTGAAAATCCCCCCAAATCCCTCCCCGTGATGTCACTTTTGGGGACCCCCCCCCCCAAAAGACCCCCAAATTTGGGGGGGAATCCCCCAAAGCTGCTATTTGTGCCCCCCCCCCCCCATTTTGGGGTGAAATCCCCCCGAAGCTGCTGCTGGGACCCCTCAAAACCCCAAATTTGGGGAAAACTCCCCCAAACCCATTTGTGACCGCAGTTACCCCCCCCAAAAAAAAACCAACCCTTATTTTGGGGAGAAATCCCCCAAAACCCGCAGTTTTGCCCCCCCCCTTAAAATTTAGAGGAAAATCCCCTAAAAAAAATACATTTCTTACCCCTGCGCCCCCCCCGACCCCAAATTTTGGGGCAAATCCCCTGAATCCCGCTGTTTGGGACCCCCCCACACCCTAAACGATTTGGGGGGGGCATTTTGGGGCCCCCCCCTTACCTTAAACACCCTGGGGGGTGCATTTTGAGCCCCCCCCCGCACCCTAAATCATTGGGGGGGGCATTTTGGGGTCCCCTAAAAAAAATCCCCTAAAAAAAAATACATTTCTTACCCCTGCGCCCCCCCCGACCCCAAATTTTGGGGGAAATCCCCTAAATCCCGCTGTTTGGGACCCCCCCCCCCAAACGATTTGGGGGGGGGGCATTTTGGGGCCCCCCCTTACCTTTAGGGCCTTCGGGGGGGGCATTGTAGGGCCCCTCCCACCCCAAATGATTTGGGGGGGGCATTTTGAGCCCCCCCGGCACCCTAAATCATTGGGAGGGGGCATTTTGGGGTTCCCCCTGACCCTAAATGACTTGGGGGGGGGCATTTGAGTCCTCAAATGAGCCCCCCCAAAAAAGAATTTAGGGAAATCCCCCCCTCCCCAAAAAAAAAGCCCCAAAATCCAGGGAAAATGCCCCAAAATCCGGGGAAACGGCCCCAAAAGCTGCTGCTTGTGACACAAAGGGGGGGGGCACGGGGACACCCCCTTAAAAAAAAAACAAACTTTTTTGGGGGAAATCGCCCAAAACCTGCACTTTGTTACCCACGTTTGAGACCCCCCACCCCCACTGAAACCCCCCAAATTTGGGGAAATCCCCCCAAAAGTCCCAAAATCTGGGGAAATTCCCCCAAAACCGCTGCTTGCGACCCCGTTTTGGGGCCCCCTCCTCAAAGAAAACACTAAGTTTGGGGAAATTTCCTCAACAATCCTCAAATTTGGGGATTTTCCCCCGAAACCCGCTGCTTGTGACCCCAATTAGGGACCCCCCCGAAAAAAAAACCAAATTTGGGAAATTTCCCCCAAAACCGCTGCTTGTGGTGTGCCTGTAGGATTCCCCCCCCCAGACCCCAAATTTTGGGTGAAAATCCCCCAAATCCCTCCCCGTGAGGTCACTTTTAGGACCCCCCCCCAAAAGATTTATGACATTGGAAAATGTTGATAACATTTGGATATAACAGTAGCTGGTCTGATGGATTGGCTTTCAATGCACTCCTTCACAGTCACAGGTAGGAAAACTAACTTTTCATTGTTTCAGCTAGCTTGTAACAGATAACTTTACAGGGCTTGGGGATGGTGTATCTATTATGTGGTTTTAGCTATTTACTGAGTGGGGCTCTCAGCATTCTTTTAAATGCCTGCCTGTTTGCTTTGATGTCGGGGCTGTATTTCGTGTCAGACTGAAACCTCTTGCAGAGGAAGAGGATCTGTTTTCCCCCAGCACAACTGAGGATGCTCAGTTCAGATTATTTTCTGGAATTTTAGTGTATAAGCAAGAAGAGAGTTTGAAAGAGAAGTGCAGACTTGGAAACTTTTCAGACAAGCAAGCAATAGATCCAAAATTAACCCTTTAAAAGTAGTCCTACAGGGAAAAGATTTTCCTGTAGGCACTTGGAGGGTTACAATGTAGTGCTTGCTGAAAGCGTCAGAGAGTTGCTGGACTGAAATTATGGATTTGCCTTGAAGGTACACAGCTGGAGAAGTTAGCCTTTGTTTTCAAAACCTTTATGTTGTTTCCCAAGCTGTTTTGAGTATTCTCCCTTTCTCAGAAGTTGACTAGTTTTGGTCTATGCTATATGAAACTCTATCATCAGAGATTCAAAGTCCTCTAGTGGTTCTGTGTACTTGGATTAAGGAAAAGGTTTTGCCATTTTTTCTTAAAGGCCTACCTGGTGTGGTTATGGCACTACTTGTTGCAAAGCAACATTTATTTTCTAATGTGGTAAGCCTCCTGATCTGTCTTTTCATACTTCTATATTTCTCACTTAAAGAGCACTGTCCTGCAAGTCGGCTGAGTGCTCCAAATTATCGGTGAGTGCTGAGTTTTTGAGTGAGTAGATGGGCATGTTCTATTTAGTGATAGATAAATGGAATTTAAAAGAAATTATTACAATTCAAGCTTTCTTTTTAATTATTTTTAGTTACTAAAATTTTAAAATAAAATTTGTCAAAAATACTTACAAAAATACTTACAAAAGCACAATCTAAGACAATCTCTTGTGGTATTTAGGGCAGTTCTGGTATGGTAGTTTGCATCTTTCTGAGGTAGTTCTCATGTGCCTCTCTGGTATGGAAGTTATAACACGCCTCTTGTGACAGGAGTATTAGGGCAGTTCTTCTGCCTCATGTACCTCTAGTGGCAAAAGTATTAGGGCAGTTAGTTCGGCATGCTGACCCACTGGAAAAGTTACTATCTAGGAATTTTGTTTGGTTTTGTGAGCTATCTTTGTGTTAGATCAGCTTAATTGTTACAATGCAGTCCCATGATCCAGTGCAAGAAAAGTAGTGAAAGGACATATATAAGCCTTGGTAAGCATGGGGAATGAAAACGGAAGAGAGGGAGAGAGAGGGATAGCACCCTTACCAGTGGAGTCCACGGTCCTACCCTGTTAGATGTAATGTTAAACTGTCTTGAGTCTATGCTGGAGTAATGCGCGTGGAGAACTTCATCTTTAACTGGACTCATCAGCAACTGGGAAGTATGTATTTTTTCTTCAGTTTTCTACCTCTACACAGCTGTATTACTTTTGTAATGGCGATTGTTGTTGGGGATGATTTGCTAAGGAGAATCAACCACTTAACTGTATAAGAAAAAGCTCATTAACAGGCAAATAAGATACATGCAGATAATAATTACAAGATGATGATGTGTTCAGACATACTCACTTCACTCTAGTAAATACATGACAACCACTACATTTGGTTACCACTGAGCTGGGAACTCAAAATGGTGATGTTGTATGGACGGTAATGTTCTTCATTTGTCATATCAAAATATTGGTTTAGGGTTTGTCTATTAATAACTCATTTGTAGAGTTAATCACTAGCTACATCCTTCTAAGGCTAATTAATTTTGGAACAGGCATGCATATCCTTTCTTTTTGATCATACTTACATCTTACAGTATTTATGTTAGATGAAAGCTCATAAGAATGTAAATTTATTATTATTTGGGGGAAGTAATTAATGCAGTTCAACACAATCTTTCCCTGGATCTTCCAGGAAATGGAGTGCTGTTTTTGTTATACTGTGAGCCCTGAGAAAGTGAAGACTGAATGGTTGCCCAAGGTTAGAGTATGTCTCATAAGTGTATCTCTGGGTTTTCTTCCCAGATCACTATTCCTCTAAATTACTCTGTAGCAGTTACAGAGAGCTTTTAATGTGTTAATAATATGATCATAACAAACTGTCATTCATTTAATGTATATAT
Source organism: Anser brachyrhynchus (assembly GCF_964034855.1). NCBI lineage: Eukaryota > Metazoa > Chordata > Aves > Anseriformes > Anatidae > Anser > Anser brachyrhynchus. The sequence goes on from NW_027663920.1 coordinate 4,456, forward strand.
TACAGTTTGCAAAACTATGATGTTTTAGAATTTTTTATGACATTTTGATTTTTCTTTCTATATAAAAGTTTGTTAAACACTATCAAGTACTAAATGTAATTTGAGGGAAGGGGTTGAATTTCTTTTGTTGTTTAATGGCCTGAATTCTTTTTTTTTTTTGCTTTACCACAAAAACTGTGGAATAATAATTTCAAATTAAAGCACTAAATGCCCTTGAGTGGAGAGGCTTTTATATGTCGTAGGTAACTTGCACTGCAAAATGAACAATCAAGAAATGGCATCTAGCACAGAAGTCCCTACAAGGACATCTGTAAATAACAGGACAGTATCAGCCTGTTTCAGGCAACAAAACAACGTGCACCAGAAAATTTCATACATTTTGATTATGTGTCCAGCTAACTAGTTCTTGAAGAGTTATCATTTGGAGGATAGCAGGCATGTCTTGTTTCAGGATATTGCTAAGGGCACAAAGGAACTAAAAAGTAGCTTCTAGTAGTGTAAGTGTAGAATACACTATTTTGAGAGGTCACTTACCATCTAATCTCTTGGTCCTGTCCAGCAAAGTGGTGATGTGCCCAAGTGCATGGTTGTTTCCTCCCAGTCTCCCTATTCTGGTATCCCTCAGAAGACTAGAAGGCACACTGGGGCTGCTATTCATCCATATCTTCTTCTGACATAACAGGATGCACTTAGGATGCATGCTTTGGGAAACAGTATTGTCAAATGGAGCCTTCATCTCACACTGTAGACACAGACTCTGTCACTAGCTTTCAATAACTACTTTTTTTCATTGCTCATTGGCTCAAATGTTTTTGGTTGGTTGGTTGGTTGGTTTTGTTTTCCCTGGGCACTCTCTAAACTTACTTTTTTGGTCATTTCCACTGATGACCATTTTCTCCTTTTAATTTGTTCTGTCTCTCATTTCATAGGTGGTTTCATTCTTAAGGACCTGAATATAAGAATGCAATTGTCCTGTAGAAATCAATGAATCCCTTTCAGTCTAAAGATCTGGCTCCATACTTGTAGATGATTACTTCCACAGAAGCTGTGTTAAAGTGTGGGAGCTATGGATAATTTCTGTGGGCATGAATACCTCTTCATCTCCTTGAAGCATTGTCTGCGCACAGCCTTACTACATGGGAAAATGCTATTTTTAACTGAAATACCAGGTTACTTAAGCCGCACAGGAATGCTGTGATACAGAAAAGACTGAATGATTCCTGCTAAATTTAGTGGTGTAGTGCTGCCTCTGTTGCATTAGGATACCTTTGGGAAAGAAAATTAGATAAATCTCAAGGGGAAAATATGCTAAAATTATATTGGATAACTAATCAGTATTGTATATTCAAAGGCTAAAATCAGTGGTACTCTTTGGCATTTTAACTACTTTGATAACTACTTTGGCAAATCAGTGTAGCCACTGAAGGCCAAAGTTGTAGCATGTCTGTTCACCTAGACATGATATCAGTCTTCTTGTTTCCTAGTCAAGGTATCCAGTCAGATAGTCAGATATCCAGATTGCATGCTCAAAAACACTGCCTAACATCATCTGGTGCCTGAAATCAATAATCAGAAATTCGATTTTGTCCAGCTCTATAAAAAGAGCTCTAGATATCTAAACAAAGTCTCTTATTTACAAGTAGTCCCTGGTTGTGGAAGGTAGGTGCCTGCATGCCTGCAACCTTGGTGTTGTCGAGACAAGTGTCTGGGTGTTTGTATGTCATACCTTCTCCAAGGTTGTCTTCTGCTCAGGGCAAAGCTCACCAGCTGTGAACAGAACACTCATTTCCTGCTTACTACAATTCATGCTCTTCATTCAGTTTTTCTATAACAAGATTTCAAAGCTTAAGTTCTTCTTCACTCATTTTGTGTTTGCTGTTATAAATCTTTCATAACATTCTGCATGGTAAGCCTGTCTTGAATGGAAGTGAAAAAGAATTACCCCAGTAAAGTTTTGTCCCCTTCCTAGTAGTTTGTGCAATCATCTAGGAAACAGCAAGCGTACATTCAAATTCCTGAGATAAGTCTCCAAGACTCCAGGATGCACCACTTGTGTTCTCCTGGGCTTTAATCACTAAGTTATTCTGCAAAAGTCTCAGAGGAAGACCTAATGTTCTCTGAAGCCCTGAGTCAGTCATTTTTCAGAAGAACCTCTGTGCTTAGTGCGTCCTTTATATTGATTTTCAATGACTTTGCACTTCATGCTCAGTATGCGGGATCGCTGAATTGGCCTTCAAGATTCAAGATGCAATCAATAAAATAGGTACACTAAGACATTTGGAGTGTTCAGGAGCACCTACCTCTATCCTATAAGAATAAAAAGCCTTCTATAAGAAACCCTGCCACTTACTTTAGTCACTTAAATGCAGGCACCTACTTCGGTGTCAGAGTGTCTTGGCTTCATGCCTAAAGTAGAGAGTTTAAATGCAAACCCAGCAAAAGGTGATCAGCACCAGGCTACATGAAACATAGTGTCTCACACATCCTATGCTTTATTAATATTTTGTGTTTTACTTACATAGTATGAAAATCTATTGCAACACAAAACATTTTTATTTAATCTCCTCCATTTTCCGTCTTTGTCGTTTCTGCAGTTCTCCCATTTTACTCTTTTCTCTTCATTTTTTTTTCCCCAGATGTTTTCTTAGTTTCCCTGTGTTCCTCTCAGTTTATTCCTCTGTATTTCATTCATTCACTTTTTCCTATTGCCTTTTTTCCCCCTTCATTATTGTACTTTTTCACATTACCTATCTCTCCGGGCAACTTTTGTATTGGAATGGCATCTTGAAGAAAAACAAGGTTCACTCCAACTGTCAGTTGTCTTTATGGTTACTTAGGACATAATCTAATTCATATATAAAATCCATTTGTGAAAAAAAAAATAGTATTTACTGCAAATAATAGATTTTGCTTTTGACACTGAAGTCTTTGAGGTTTAGCCTTGACTTTAGGTGTTTCTTGTTTAGCCAGAAGTAAGCCATAAGCCTTCCATGTTGACTCTTTGGCTGTAATTTGCCTGCACAGTCTTCATCACATTTAGATGCTGTTAATAGTCAGAAAAAAGGCTAGCTGTAATTTGGAAGTCTTGTATGTTAATGATCTCATGGTGGACCTGGTACCATGTGTCTGGAGTGTGCATTTTATGCCGACATTAGCATTACTCCTAAATTGACAGTTACAAACAAATGTTTTTCAAACTCAACTTTTTGCAATTCACAACAGATAATTGCAAATATTTTTCAGGAAATACATTTAAACTGTAAAATAAGTAACCGTATAAACTAGATTATGTTTACAGTATTTTTGTATCTTTGATTTATCCTTCAACAGCTTCCATGTTCAGCCTCAATTTACAGCCTCTGCTATATTTTTGTTGCACCATCTTCATCTGTGGACTGCTCCTTCTGAGTGGTGTGGGGAAAGGAGGAGTATCAGAAGGAAAGCAATTGAGCAGATAAAAATGGGAGATAGATTTACATATCTTATTGGTTTTGACATTAACACTCTCGAGGTATTACTAACAATATGTTTCCTGTGTCCATCTAGTCTTTGAAAAGAAAAAAAAAAAAGCTACCACAGCCTCTCTTACATTATGTTTGTATGCTTCTAAGATTCACTTGAGATGCTAAATAGTATTTATCTGTTTCAACATAAAGTGTTCAGGGTGAGTGAGTGCGTGAAACATTTGAGAGCAGACACTTCAATATGGAAAACATCTTTATATTCACCATAGTTGGAGTCAAGGAACAGTCACATTGGAAAGCTGTTATACCTTGGTATGTCTTCTTTTTCTGCCACTGCTACATATTAGGTATCTGCCCTCCAAAAACATCCTAGATAGTGCTAAGTCATCTTTATTCATGATTCAGATGCAAAAAGCTCAAGAATGGAGGAAACAAAACAAAACAAACACTTTAAGGCAGCCGTTTGAATTCCCATAACAAAGTGTGCACAAGCACAAAGTCTCCAACTCAGAAATACCTTAAAATCCTGAGATATGGAAGGATTAAATGCTACTAATCTGGAGGGGATACCAGTTTTGCATGAACCACTGATGTAATCTAGTATGCTTCCATTTACTTTGATGATTGATAATAACAAAATAATTGCATGTCTTAATAAAACAATTCCTATCCCTACCCGGTAATTGGTGATATTTTCATTTCTCTTATCTAATGTTTTCAGTGAGGAGTAGTTGGCTTTTTTTTTTTGTCTTTTTTTTAAAGACCTTCAGAGAGTAGTGGAATTTGTATCTGAATGGATATTCTCAGTGCCTTCTTGAAGGGATTAAAAGTAAGTAAGAGACGAGCATGAAGAACTAAGTACATATAAACACACTGAGAGCAATATTCTCAGTAGAAAGCTTTCTCTCTCATAGTCTTTTACCCCCCCACCCCCACCCCCCTTCTCTTGTTTATGGCTGACATTTTATTCTGATCAGATATTTCTAATGCCCTTTCTCTGGTCATTTTTCAAGAGGTTACTTGGAGTGAATATTCCCATTTATATAATCACCTTGTCTTTTTGGACATTTACACTCTATAGCAATTGCTTTTAATATCAAGTTTGAGAAGCAGTGGGGCACAGATTGCTTGACAAAGCTACAGTGGTATATCATTGAGTCCAAGGTGCGAATTTTCAGAATATAAACTTAGGATATGGTTCCATGAGTGGAATGTTCTGAACTTTATTGACTAAACAAGGCAGCAGCTGCTAAGTAGCACCAGGAATATAAGCAAAACAAAATGTTTTGGTAAGGAGAAGTCAGTTCTACTACGGTTGACACTGTCCCTATTTCAGGCTCTAGATCACAGGAGCTTTACCCATTTACTTCTTGTAATATTTTTTCCTCCAGATTGGTATCAGAGATCTTTGCCTCTCTCCTCTAAGTTACTTAAAGCTTTTTTTTTTTTTAAAAAACTTTTTTTTTCTTTCGTCTTTCTTACACTTTAATCAGGATTTTGAAGTAGGAGTAAGTGACATTCATTAGCTTCCTCCTTGCTTCTTTAAAATGCTTGAACTTAGGCCAGGTGACTGCCTTAGAAATCAGTGCTTCACCACAGCTGTTTCTGCTTCAGGATGACAGACTGAGGAGGAGAGAAGGAAAATGGAATTAAAAAGAACTGATAGAAGAAGCAAAAGCTTGTTTTCAGTACAGTGAGGGAAATGTGGATGTAAAAGTAATGGTGTGAAAAGGTATGAAAATACTTTTCTTTTAACAAATCACTAGGTTACCTGCTACTGGATCCTGTTTTATTACTGGAGATATCTGTGAGGTTTTCTTGTGTATATGAAGTAAGAACAACAAAAAAACAATTCTTAAAACGGAGGCAGTAGCTTTTATGATCTGAATGTAGTTCCTTTCTGCATACACTTCTTTGTGAATTAGATCTCTAAGTTGCTTTTTTGTTAAATGACTTTATCGTAGCCCAATTGTAATAGCATTATAACCTTTGTTAGACGTAAAGACAGCCTAAGAAAATAGCCTATTAAACATACATGACATTTCTTTGTAATTATATTTTAGTTAAAGTCATGTAAGTTACAAAGTCTACTGATTTAAAGACATGATACTGAAAAAACGCTAAACAAATGAAAACGCAGTTATTGTACGAGCCTGCGATGTAAAAGTATCTTCAAAACGTTTCACTTCCTTTCTTTGAAATTCTTCCTTTTATAAAATCTTACTGATTTTATAAATTCTACCATAATCTTATTGGTTTTGTTGTTGTTTTTCTGTAGGGGCCTGTGATTTAGCAAACCTTATTCTTTATCTAGAGATAGAAATATGTGTCACAAATTTAAGTGGGTACTGTTACTAGATAACTTAAAGTGTTTTGTGTGTGAAATACATCTGTTTAGCTTCAGTCTGCATTATTTTTCTTACATTTCTTGAATCCCCATCTTTGCAAAATTCGTCACCTCTTCAAGATTCACAGCCATCTGCATCTTAGGTGAATTAACTTCAGGTTAATGTGGGGAAAAAAAAAAAGAATGAATAAACGTGTCTATACTAAGTAAAGAAATTGACCCCTAAATATACTGAGTATTTTTTTCTTCACTGCTTGTATATATACATATTTTTTTGGTCATAATTTCTATATCTGTACTCGTGAAAACTTAGCTTTCTATTTTTTGACAAAGATTTAGGAAGCGGTCTCTGAGGAGTAATTAGAGCAAGCTTTGAAGATGCTTCTTAAAATTCTGTTTTACTACTAGGGGCTGCAACTACAAACAGAGCTGTGTTGCAATGGCTCTAGAAAGGCTTAGTGCAGCCTTTCAGTACATAAAAGGGGCTTATAAGAAAGATGGAGAAGGACTTTTCACTAGGGTCTGTAGTGATAAGGTAACAGCTTGTAAACTAAAGGGTAGTTTTAGATTGGGTATAAGGAAGAAATTTTTGATGATGAGAGTGGTGAGGCACTGGAACAGGTCACCCAGAGAAGCTGTGGATGCTGTATCCCTGGAGGTGTTCAAGACCAGGTTGGATGGGGCTTTGGGCAAACTGATCTAGTGGGAAGTGTCGTTCCACACACCCCAAGGCAGGGAGGTTGGAACTAGATGATCTTTAAGATCCCTTTCAACCTAAAACATTCTGTGATTAATATATGTATATGTATATGCATATATAATTCCTGTTGTAACTTTTTAAATCATTTCAATGTATGCTGTCCATAGTCTTGTCACAAGCAAGGCTGGTGCTGTTTTAGCTGATCAGCTGGTGGCTAGCAGGAGTTGAACATGTTATAGTTCTTCCTAACTTATATTTTAAACATTCATATGCCTGTATGTTTTTGGGGAGAACAGTGAATGCTTGCTAGGTATGTCAGCTTTGATTTACTCCCTGTCAGACATGAACCAAGCTGCAGATGTAAGAACAGATTTGCTTTCCCTTTCTACAACCTGAACAATACAGAGAGAACAAGTGAAGTCTTAGAATCAGTATTCCATTTGATTTCTTTTCAATACTTTTTCACACCTGCTTGCTCCTATATATATATTTAAACTCTTTTGGAAGCCATTAATAGCTATTGAAATTCAGTTTCAATGTTTTTTCATGGATTTTTAAGAACTGTTTGCCACAATTCGTAATCTTCTAGGCTGTAATATCTCCTGCAGTCATATTTGGCAGTATTGCCCTGCAAATGTACACATTGAAACATCTAGAGACTTTTTACCGAGAAGCTGACATTTCAAGCTGCTATTATAATGCTCACGTTCTAGTGATGGGACTACTGAAGTGTGTATAGTGAGGTATTCTTTTAACAAAGGGAATATCTGCTGAATTAAATCCCTGTTGGAATAGGGAGAGCATTTTCACTTATATTATTGTTATTATTTTTAATTAAGTTGATGCTCTGAGATCTGAGTTGCTGTAGATGGTTATATACATCTGAGTTGATGTGGAATGTTTGCCATCTTCTTTATATTTTATGTTTACTATATTAAGAAAGTTCATAAGACACCTGCCAATGGTTTATTGAAGAGCTTTTGCTACTCTTATAGTTATGTCTCAATTCAAATTTTTGCTATTTGTAGTAAAAGAGAGATGCTGAGGAGGATGAAATTGAAGAGAAAGCCTTAATGCTGTGTCAGTGCTGTTCAGCAATAGCCAAAAACTGAGTGTGTTCTCAACATGATTTTAACCACAAATCCAAAACACAGCATAATATGAGCTTCTGTGTAGAATATTAACCCCATCCCAGGCAGATCCAGTACCAACAGGATGCAAGAAATTGTGTAGACATAAGCTGTGCTTTGAAAAGGCCTGTATTTTAGTATACAAATCAGTCTGATCTCACAGACTTACTACAACCATGACTAGATAACAACCTCTTAAGATTCCTTGTCCACCACCCTCCTGTCTCCAGACAAACTTAATATTTTAAAGTCTTTCTGCATGTGGGAAGGATAAATTAATAGCGATACTTCTATTCTTAATTAATGTTTATAAACTTCTGCATAGAGAAGCAAAATAGTTCATAACAACTTCGTTGTTACTCTTTAAGTCACTCTCCTCTCAGAAGAAATTGGACAGCAAGGGTACGTAACTGGGAAATTACTAATGCATATATAACATTTTTCCTTTGCTCTCTTGAAGTTATTACAGTATGATGTAGTGAACATTTTAGCCATATATTATAACTATGGGAGACACTGTTTAAAATGAACTCTTAAAATTAATAAAAATGTAAGTAAATCTGTCAGAGCTAATTGCAGCATTGCAAATTGTTTAGATCATGCTTGATATATTTGTAGATAAAATTACATGTGTAAATGATTTCTGTTTTAGAACAGTGTCAAAATCACAAATAGTATAGTTGTTTTTCTTCATATTATATGCACATCAGTTATTGAACACCTGATTAAACTTGTTTTTCCCGAATGCCTGATAAAAAAATTCTGATCTCCTAATGGATGACTCTTAGATGAAATGCCAAAGATCATAGTGTATTAACATTATTTATATTGCAAATAGTGCAACTGGTAATACAAGGGATCAGATTATGTATCTGAGCTGTAATTTAATTTTGTTTATTCTGTCCTTTCCTGTAAGCACATTTAATTTGTGCTGTGGGGCTTTTGCTTATATCAGCTGAAACCCACAATTGGAGTACAGTTTTGTACTCATCTGAAAAGTGTGTGTTTTTCTAAAGGTTTTGATATGAAAAGTGTCCTGTGCAGTTATGCTGCATATGTTCCCACATCGTGAGATGTTGAACCTGTTGGTCCATTTCAATCAGGTATAGTAGAGACCTGTTAATGTCAGCAGCAATAACATTCTTAAACCTGTAGTGAAAAACTGGTAGCTGGAGAGAGGAGGAAGGCTGCAAAATAAATACAGCAATTACCTATCCTGCTTGGCTTGCCATGAGCTAATTTTAGTGTGCACAGCCACAGCACGTGATTCTTCTCACCTGTGCGCTGTTTGGGACTGAAAGAGAGTGAGCAAGCCTGTGACAGGTATTAGGGGAGTGACAGGACCAGAGTGCAGTGGGTGGAAACAACTGGTTTTGGTGGAGTTAGGTTATAGGCCAGTGGGATTTAGTTGGGGATAAGAAATGTGGTTAATGTGGTGGTGATGGATATGGATGGGTATAAGTTAAAAACCCATTAGAAACCAAGCTTTGTTAGTTCTAGCACTGACTGAACGAGTTCTTTCATTAAGAAAACAAAAAAGTAGTAGCTGATACTGATGGATAGCAGTAGAATTATATAATCTAACACCAAAAAAGAAGCAACTGATTGTTCCTCTTGTTTTCTTCTTTAGACCCGACTTGTTTGATTGGAATGCTGTTGCTTCTCAGCAGTCACCTGTGCAACGATTAGACCATGCATTTAACATAGCCAGGCAACACCTGGGCATAGAGAAACTCCTTGATCCTGAAGGTTAGTACAAATTACATTCTTTTCTCTAGGTTGAAAATCAGTTTTTCCATTCACTTGGTTGTAGCTGAACTTCTTTGCACAAAAGTTTAATGTTTTGCAAGATAATTCATAAACTGAAGACAAATCCTTTGTTTATACTTTGATGTTAATTTTGCTCCCTACTGAAATAGCATAAACACTCCCTGTATGCTTGAAAGCAATCTTTTTCATGCTGAAGTTTGGGTCCAGAGTTTTAAGGTATACACACCGGTATCAAGGTGTCTTGAAAATAAGCTGATTTCTGTTTAAAGAATTACAGCATGCAGCTCATATCTTTTGGAGAAATCATAATTTCAAATCAGCTTTCAATATATGTATCCAAAATGTAGATTCAAACTGTAGCTAATTGTATCTTAAAATACAGCTATTTTATGTTAATTCATTTTAGCACTTGATTGTAGATGTAACTTTTTGCTTGAATATCATCATTATGCTAGACTTGCAGTATTTTTCACCACTGATCCTAATGAGACTGTTTAACTCAATAAACAATGACTTAGGAAAATCCTCTCTTTCTTCTGTGCTTCCTTATACAGTCATGTTTGAAAGAAGCCTCCATTTTTCACGTGATCTTGTTTATTTCTATTCTATGTCCTTTTTTTTTTTATTGCTGAGACACTAAATAATTACCCTCAGCGAACATTTCTAAAACATTCTTTAATATACGGCAATGTTGAACAGCCATTGTATTTCCTTTTTTTTAATGCTCTTATATATATGTATATATACCCCATCTTTTTCCACACTGTGATCCATATGCTGCATTTTCATGCAATTTCCCACAATTTGTCTATTAAGCCTCTAGCAAATGCAATTTTTAATGTTTGTGGCATTAGTTATCAGTGGCTCACCTCATAGTGAATTTCTGATGGAATGAAACAGAAGTTTCTGATGTTAAAATCAGCCTAAAACCTAGCATTGAGTCTTTTGATGTTTAAACACAATAGAGTTTGCGTCTAATTGACCTAATAACCTTGCATACTTTATGCAGGAGAAATACAGGAAAAAGATTGTCTGCTTATGCAGGGAAAACAAAACAAACAACACAACCTTGTTAGAGGGGATTAATTTAAGACAATGGTATTTTGCACTATGTAGAATTCAGAGGAGCATCTGAAGTAGCGCTCACAATTGGAGCAGCTAGTAAGGCTTGCAAGTCAGTAATGAGAAGGACTTGCCACCACATCAGTGAAGACTTTGTGGGCACCTCCTGAGTGTCTGTCTTGTGTGCAGCCAAATAGCTCCTCTTACGAGATGCAGCTTGTAAGCTCTGGGTGAGATTGGAATGGAAAGCGTGGTTGCACAACAGAACAGATATAACTACAGTAACGGGTTGAACTTTAATCTTAAAATAGTTTAGTGAATGAGTTATTTTCTGGATGCAAAAGTCACTTTTGATTAGACATTTTATTCTGCTTTTGGCAAAGATAGTTGCAGTTGTTTAGCCAACAGCTGAAAAACTCTTAAACATTGGTGGTTTTCCAAATGTCTGCTGTAATTATTTGCTATTCAGTGCTGTAAGTTGTGGTGCTTGCCACCTATGTTTTTAGTTCTCTCCAAATACTAATAAAAATAAATTATTAATAATAATAAAGAACAACCTGCAAGCTTTTGAAAAAGAACAGTCAATTCTGTACCTATTTGAAGACACATTAAGAAGTTGTGCAACTGTAACAATTTCATTCAGCAATACATTAAGGTTGCCTATCTAAAAATCAAATTTCTTTCTAGGCTGAAAGACTGAATTAGTGGTGTATCAGGAAGTGGAGAATCTTGTTTGCAGGTTCCAGCATACTGTTTCTGCAACTTTGCTTTGCATATATATCACCTCTCCTAATTAGATAATCAAATATCTCTTAACAGCGTATTGTGTGACAACACTGTGTTCTCTGTTAGCTGAATAAAAACTGCAGAGCAGTTTTATCTTTGTTTTATTCCTTATATATTTATTAACTTTAATAGTTTATTTTCTGGATACAAAAATCACTATTGATTAGACGTTTTATTCTGTTTTTGTTAAGGATATGTGCAGTTGTTTAGCCAACTGCTGAAAAACTTTTTAATGTTGGTGGTGGTTTAAGAAAGTTCAACCACTGTAAGTAAGAACAGAAAGGGAACATACAGTCAATGCCTCTATCTTAGGATAGAGGCAAACAAACTTATCTGCTAGAATAAGATATGTGGTTAGGAGCTTTTTTCCAGCCTTTTTCCTTTCCTGTTCAGACAGAATTGATGAGAATGCTAGCCCCATTGCAGAGCAAAAAATTTGAAGATACTTTAACTGTCAGTGTCGGTGGGTTGTTGTTTTTCTTCTGATGTATAAATGGCATGTAGAAAAGCATAGCAGACAGGTTTTCTTCCCCTTCAGTCATGAAAAAGCTGTGGAAAAGTCAACTCTTTCTTCTTGACTGAATCTTTTCAGTGAATGAAATATAAGCAAGCTTATGTGCATGTCTGGTGTTTACCTGTAGTGAGGAAAGAAAAAAAAAAAGGGGGGGGGGGAAGGGTGGGGAAAACTACTGGTTGGTAGAAAGTGTTGTTTAGAAAAGTGTTAATGAACGCTTAGATTCTAGGGGTCAGGATTTGAAAGGAGTAATGTTTTTGCAAATTGAACTTCCTAGGCAAAGTATATCTACATAACTCACAGTGACCTATTGTTGTAGGACATTTATGATTATGTAGCTAAGAAGTTTAAAATCTTGGTAGTGCTTTCTGTGACCCCTCCAAAGGAAAGTTTTTTGTTTGTTTGTTTTTCCTTTTGGTTGCTCAAAGTATGTGTTTGTGAGCATTCAGTCATATCTTATTCATCTCAAAATACCATGCAACAAATATTGCCAAAATCAGGCCATTTTAGAATAGTGATTTCTGATCAGGTTTGAATGACAAAGCTGGAAGGCTGAAAAATTATACGGTAGTAATATGTATTTTAAAGCAGCAACAACAAAATTACTCTTGATACAACTAAGGAAAATTACTTTTTTCACACATTTGTGGTGAGTGTTGTGAGATTCAGAATGTAAGTTAGTTGTTGACTTTTCAGAAGATTGTTTGATCTTTTTCAATGCAAATGAGAGATTTGTTAATCTCAGACCTTCCTTAAAGTGTTTATCTAGATACAATTATAAGTTTCTTTGAAAATTTTTGTTTTACAGATAAGTGGAAAAGCAAAATCTTCAGCTCCCTGTTTCTCAACACATTATTTTGAATTATTGTTATATGTGGGAAATACGGGTGATGGAGATATTTGCTGTCTTTGTTGGTATGAGTTAACTTTAGCTAATTGTAGCAAAAGACTTGAAATATCTTAGGAGAATGAACCAAATAACGATAACATCAATAATTATAACTCATACATATGGAATTTTCAACAGCTTTGATCAAGCTGTTAAGAATAATCTATTTTTTTATGCCTAACTACCAGTACCTGGAGTTACAACTTCTAGCAGTTAACTGGTTGTGTATGATTGTCTTCTCTGTACTGCAATTTTGGAGGAACATGGTTCTGTTTTTCATGTATAAACCTCAGAAAATACCCTAAAGGCTGTCTGTCCAGTGTACCTCTTATCAAGTAACACTGTTACGTTGCAGTGCACCCGTTATCTGGGTGTGCTGGGTGGGTGTGGGGGGGATTCCCTATAGGAGAACAGAGTCTCCAGTCTTTGAGGTTAACAAAAAAGCTTAATATTCCAAGTTCTGTGCTTTCGTGTGTTTTGGAGTTTGCATAGGCTTGCGGAAGGCATTTTCAAATGTCATAGGAATGAGGAAAGACTTGAATATAATTGTTTCATCTGTTCACATCAAATATTTTTTTAAGCCTGTGTTACCAGAAAGGGTAAGTGCAACTACTTTGACATATAATTTAATATATGTTTGTCTCTTTCCAAAATTTTAGATATGAAGTAGAGAATAGGTCTGGTGTTAGCTCTGTCAGAGGGGAGCTCTTCTTTCTCATAAGCATCTTTTTAAATACCCTAAGTACAAATTAGAACAAATAAACAGTAACAATTTGTGTTATGGTCAACATCATGTAGTAATTACACGTTATTGGCTGTATACTGAATTTTTACCTGTGAACTTCGATAGTTGTTCCTTCTGGTACATACATTGGGTTTATGTGTCAAGGTTTCGGTAGCGGGGGGCTGCAGGGGTGGTCTCTGTGAAAAGAGCACAGCAACTGCCCCATGACAGACCAGAGCCAGCTCCAAAGGGGAGCCACCGCTGGCCAGAGCCAAGCCAGGGAGTGACGCTGGTTGGGCCTCTGGGAGTGCAGATTTAAGGAATGGAAAAAACACTGTGCAACAGCAGCTGGGAGAGAGGGGTGAGAACATGTGAGAGAAGCAGCCCTGCAGCCCCCTAGGTGAGTGCAGCAGGAGGGCAGGAGGTGCTCCAGGCAGGCAGCAGCAGTTCCCCTGCGGCCTGTGCAGGGAGAGGCCCCTGGTGGAGCAGGCTGTCCCCCTGCAGCCCATGGGTCCCACACGGAGCAGATCTCCACGCTGCAGCCCGTGGAGGAGCCCACGTGGAGCAGGTGGATGTGGCCTGGAGGAGGCTGCGGCCCATGGAGAGCCCCCGCAGGAGCAGGCCCCGGGCCGGAGCTGCAGCCCGTGGAGAGGAGCCCACGCAGGAGCAGGGGGCCTGGGGGGAGCTGCCGCCCGCCCGTGGGGGACCCGTGCTGGAGCAGTTTGCTCCTGGGGGATGGATGGACCCCGTGCTACGGAGCCGTGTGGGAGCAGTTCTTGAAGGGCTGCCCACAGGCAGCAGCTCTAGCAGGCTCAGTTCGGGAAGGACGGCATCCCGTGGGAGGGACCCCGCGTGGAGCAGGGGCAGAGAGTGACTGTGAAGGAGAAGAGGAGATGAAGCATTAGGGACTGACCGCAGCCCCCACTCCCCTGTTCCCCTGCTCTGCTCAGTGGGAGGAGGTTGGAGGGGGGGAAGTGTTTTTCGTTTGCTTTTAGTTTCTCTCTGCTCTAGCTTGTAAGTAATAGGCAATAAATTATATTAATCTCTCTATTTTGAGTCTATTTTGCCCATGAAATAATTGTTGAGTGATCTCCCTGTCCTTATCTCAACCTTTGAGCCCTTTCCATCATATTTTCTTCCCCTTTCCCTTTGAGGAGGGAGAGGGAGAGAGTGGTTGGGAGTGGAGCTCAGCTGCCCAGCTGGGTAAAACCAGTAAACACATCATGTAATCTCAATAGTCAAGCAAATTCCTGGAAAGTTAAGGCAAATATTCAGTTTAATATCCCATCAATTTTGCTATGAAATGTTTGCAATGGTTCTTTTGATACTGCGTGCTATAATATCTTCCAGTTTCTCTTCATTTTTCACGGTAATTAAATATTTGAACAATGGTGTAGTGATCTTCAAAGAGATGCCTGGCTTTGAGGCACAGACAGTATCATACTGTAGAGAAAATGAAAGTTTGATACTACAGTGTCAAACACCCTCTGCTAGACATGCAGTGCTGGAGAAATAAGTCTTTCTGGAACCTTGTGTTTGTTGTATGGTAGCAATTTTCTGTGACAAAACTTGTTAATCCTTGTGTAGCAAGGTGTGCTTTGGGATAAAACATGCATGACCTAGCATTAGAGGAATCTTTGAGGGACAATAGGGAGTGCTCCCTCTGACACTGAATCTGGGAATACATTGGAGCTGTGTCCTCTTTCCCCTTACAACAGCTGAGTAGTAGAAGTATGGTAGCAGTGGCAGAGCCACAGGAGATGAAGTGTCTGTGTGCTCCCTTCTAGCAATAAACAAGTGATTCTTTAATGAACTCGTGCCTGCTGTCATTTTTCTGAGTCTTGTGCTTGTTTGTGCTAGCCCAGTAATAAGTAGACTCTGAAGTTATATAATGGCATTTCTGCTGTTCTTTTTAGGTGAAGTAATTATCCAGTTTCTTATGCTTTACGGTGTAGCCTGATAAAAACCTCATTTAATCTATCTTAGTCACATTTGCCATATTTTCCCTTAATTTGCACTGATGACATGAGTTTTTGGCACCATTATTAAGTGATAATGAGACTCAGACAGTTTTCCATTTGATAACTTTTTTGTTTGATCTTGGTTTTGCATATTTCTGTATCTCAACCATACCTGTAGCACAGAGAAGAGGAAGGAGAAAAAAATCCCATCAGCATTGTAGTTCATCAAGTCATTAACCCTGTCTGTACCCACTAGTTGTATACAGCAGTAATAGTGTTTTCTTGTTCATCTTGCTGACATGGCTAGTGTCAAGGGAATATGAGAAGATACTTGTTTTCTATCATGCCCTAAAATTTAGAAATGTTTTTGCTAGTATGCTGTCAGTGTATGTTTAAAAATAAAAGGGGAAAAAAATAAGAAGAAAGTCTATAGGATTCACAATAATAAAGATGTTAGTTGTTACAGGATGTTATTACTGGACTTTACCCATAAATATTTGGAGTGGTTTAGGTCAGGAGCTACCTGTTATCCTAATGCCACTGGCTTGTTACTAGAAGTAAACTTCCAGTTAATGAGCTCTCTTAGTGTCTGGTGTCCTGTTACACAGCTATTTAGAAAAATAAATGTAGATCGGCAGGGGTCTTCTCTCCTATTGCAAATCTAATGATTTATCACATTTCAGTGCTAATGGTTATGTTATTTTTAGATATTCAAAATAGAATGTAATATGGTCGATGACATTTCTGATGCATTCTATCCTTATCTGTAGTGACAGCAGATGGTTTTTGAGAAATCTCTTTGTTTGCTTGTCTGAATATTCAGTATTCTGCCAGTATTTGAACTACTCTGTAAGAGCTAGGTAATGGGGGTCAGACAAATTTGCATTAATAATGTCATCAGTTATGAATACCTAATTTGTGAGTAGCTTTTGCTTCTATTTCAAAAGTAGCAAAATGCAGTGTAAATAGATGTAATGGCTTTGATAGTTCATTTAAGTATATAATCCATGTTTTGTGAGTACTGTCACCTGGTCTGAGGTATTCTGCAGCTGTGCATTTTGACTGTTTCATTGTAATGTGTGAGTAGCGGATGTTTTTGACATCCGCTTTGGTAGACACTGGCTTCCAAAACTGTATTTTGTATCAAATGAGTCAGTGAGCAATTGTTACCTTTTTGTAGCTAACAAAAACAAAGAAAATGTACCTTTGTGGCTTTAAAACAAGAAAATGATAAAAATCCCTTGAAAAAGAATTAAAAAGTAATCATGTCTTCTCTCTGTGCTGTTTTTATTTGTCTTAAGATTCTCCTTTAAAAAAAAAATGCAAGAAAAAATTGCTAAATTTCTTCAACTCATTGGTTTTCTGGCATACAAATTTTTCTAATCTCTAAGCGTTCTTTCTACTGGAACTGTAGACAGTGGACTTGCATTAACATTGTTACAGCATTGAAGTACAACAAGTGGAAGCACAACCTTTTAACTACTGCTTTACCATTTTTCAGTACAAATTCCAGCTGGATATGTCATCGTTTCAGATGGGTATGTCAACATATACTTTGTCTTTGGTTCTTAGCACAGCTCTGAACAACAGCAGAAGGGACTATGGAAATACCTTCAAAAAGAATAATACACTATTGTCTGAGTAGAGAAACAGGTAGATTTTTATCTGAATGAATTTATAATACAGATTAGGTTTTTAAATTGATTGCTAGTTTTATCCATTTCAATACTGTAAGATTTTACTACTATCTTTGAGATAACTTCCGCCAAAATTAAACTGCAGTTCTTCTGTGTTAAGTTTAAAGTCTAGCTTTTTCTTCAGTCTCAAGCAAATAGAAATAGCAAAAAATAGTTACTTCATCTAAAAACATTTTCTCTTCCATATTTATGAATATATTTATTATTACCTCATCAACATGTAAGCAAATCAATTAACCAGACACTAAATGACAAACAGTAACTTTTACAGGTTTTAATGGTAATAAATGATTGGAAGGCTATTTCATTAAGAGATTCAAAGAAAAAGCAGATGCTTCCTCTTACAAGTGAGAAAACATAAAATGACTGGGATTTAATTTGGTGGGAATACATCCATTATAAAACAAATTACAAGATTTTTTCTGTCGCAGTGGATTTGGAGATTATAATATCACTTGAAATGCTGAATTTGAATTATAAAGAGCACTCTAGTAATTTTGCATTGCTGTTGTTTTTGTAGGTAGTTGTCAAGTCAATGATCACTGTGTTTCTGAAGTCTTATATTCTGAAATATTTACATTTGATCATCACTTAATTAACTAATTCAATAACAAAATATAATTTGATTTGTTAAATAATATATCAAATAAGAATGAAGATTTTAACAGAGCGTGCATCTGCTTGTACGTTTGACTACGTGAGGAAATCTGTGCTTCTTCTGAAGGGCCACAAACCTCTGTTGCCTTGTCATCGGTAATGTCAGATCCATATTTTAATGAAGCCCAGAGTACATGCTAATGGAAAATGCCTTGAAGCTGAAAATACAGTGCTGAGTAATCTTGACATTGCAAAATATACTCAGCTGAGTATATTTCTCAGCTGAAATGGGTCAAGTGATCATAAAATATCCTGAGTTAGAAGGGACCCACAAGGATACTTTCCCCTGTTGTTTTCCTCCCCTACCCTGTATGTCCTGTTGTTGCTCTGCTTCAGGTGTGTTCAGTGAGTAAGAATGTTTAATCTATGACCTCACCATATATGTCACATAGAAGCTCGTGTCATCTTCAGGACTTACAGTAATGCTTTTCTACTGAAAGCAAGGAAAGCTGGGATTCTGTCACAGAGGCGTGTGGTAGGAAAACCATTAACAAAATTTGTTATCCAGAACTTCAGTGTTTTCTCTCCTACAAAAATATTTTTACAGGCTTGGAGATTGCATAAAACAATAGTTATTAAATGGTTTACCATACATTAAACAGAAATAGGATAATAGGACCTTCTGTCAAAGGGGGAGGCTTGTTTCTGTGCTTATAAATAAAAAAAAAGAAAATGTTTAAAATGCAGTAATTCTTTGGTCTAAATTTTCTTTTCTCAATTAAGACAGGAGCAACCACTGATTCTGTAGTTGCTAGAAGCTATGGAGAGCTAAGGTTCAAAGGAAACAATGAACTTTAGGAGATCACGTAGGTTGCATGAAGAGAAATAACATCAGTGAGGAGGAAGGGTACTTAAAATGTGAATATGAGAGGGTTGTCAGGTTTGACAGGGAAATGGAGATGCTTTGTGGAAAAAAAAAATCAGAATGGAAGGGACAAAATAAACATAGGTTTTATAGTTGGAACAAATAGATTTTTCTCTAGGACATAAGTTTCCTATAGAATATATCCTAAAGTTTAGTCCACATATGCACTTGTATATGATGTATGTGTAAAAATACTACTAAATATATGGTACAGCAATAATAAAGATAAAAAATGAAGAAAGTTCACGGCTAAACAGTAATTTGTGTACTATGTGCTTGTTTTATTGCCCTGTTAATAGCTGACTAAATACTTCGATAAGATCACAGTAACACAAATATTGTAAATTCTAAGTGCATATGTGTTTCTGTGGATGTCTTGCTAAGTCCAAATGCATAAAACCATTGAAATGTAAAATGAGCTAAAAATATATGAAGAATCTTAACAGCAAACGTTTTATAGATAAAATATTTTATTATAAAACATTTTATAGACAAAACTAGGGGTAATATTAGTACAATAAACAGAGAATAGGTATCTTCATATTTGTAGGTCATCATCATATTCACCATGGATTTTTGGTGATGGTATAATTCAGGCATCTGATCATACATTTGTGTATTTCATAGCTTGTAGCAATGCTGTTCATTGATAAGGTTCAGTAGGCAGCCTTACTGTTCTTCATATAATGCTGAGAGCATCACAAATGAAGTACTGTAAAGACTTCGCTCATTTCCTACCTAACTGTTCTGTCAATCAGCTTCCAAAGTGAGAGAGGACAAAGTGATTCTATGCTGATGAGAATCCAGTCTGTTGAGCTGCAGCAAGAAGTGGGATAGATGGGAAGCAATATCAAACTTCAGATTTGAACTTGATGGTGAAAGTCAGTGTTACAAGTAGTCCCGTGAATATACAGGTGTTTCATACACCAAAAGCCTGTTTTTTTTTTAATTTTTGGATTTAGCACACTTACCCCCTCATACTCACTCAGTGCGCACACATCAAAACCTGCAGTATTCTAAATACATTTTTTCTTCTGTTAGTTCTAAAGGTAACCTTCTCATCCTGCTGAAGTAGATGCTCTCTAGTGTGTGGTCATTTGCCTACTTGTACAAATCTCTACCCTGTTTTGCTTTTTATTTTCCTGACTTCTTTATAAATGTTTGGGTTTATATTAATATTTATCAGTCACAGTGCCTCAGAACTGTCTGTCAAATTGTAATCATTAGTCTGTTCTGACAAATGATCACATAGGTTTATTTGCAACTATATCGCATTCTGTGTAATTTTCTGTTCATCATTACTCATGCTGTGTTTCAGCATTGTTTTCCAAATAAATCATTTATGTAACTGTGGTAAAATATTCAACCAGGTTGAATCTTGTTCTATTTTCCTTCGCAAATGTCTCATGCGTTTTAATTGCTTATATATGGCATCTTCCACTGGGACTTCCTATGCCCCTAATCCATAATTTAAGCTAATATTAATAATGCTTGTATATAGCATTTTTTTCTTTTTTTAACTCACAATTTAATTAATGAAGCCCATTGGAATTGTGCATGTAGTTCTTGGTTGCTCAGAAAAATTACTAATGGAAGACAACTGAGGAAAGATCAATTAGAACAGAATTATACTGACCGATGCATCAATATAGAAAATGAAATAAGTATTATCCTAGTCTTTAAATCCCAAAGGAAGCAGGGGGAATTTTAGGTAAATGCTAAATACATAATCTGACAAGTTTCTTGTGGTACATAACAGTACCTACATTTTTACTGGATATTTTTTTTCACATGAAAATTTAAGATGAAGTGAAAGCACTGTATTTGCTAAGTCAACAAAAACTCTATATTCAATTTTAAATAGATTTCACCTTGTGTAAGGAGATTTATTTATTAGAACAGGTTTTAATCTACTTACTGGAAATAAACAGTAGTTCTTCTAAGTAATCATACAATATCCTTAGTTGGAAGGGACCCATAAGGATCATTGAGTCCAACTCCTGGCTCCATAAAGATCAACCTAAAATCAGCCCATGTATCTGAGAGCATTGTCCAAACACTTAATGAAATCCGTCAGGCTCAGTGCTGTAACAGCTTCCCTGGTGAGCCTGTCCCAGTGCCCAACCACCCTCTGGGTGCAGACCCTTTCCCTCACACCCAACCTGACCCTCCCCTGTCCCAGCCCCACGCCGTTCCCTCGGGTCCTGTCGCTGTCCCCAGAGAGCAGAGCTCAGCGCCTGCCCCTCCGCTCCCCTCGTGAGGGAGCTGCAGGCCGCCATGAGGCCTCCCCTCAGCCTCCTCTGCTCTGCGCTGAACAAACCAAGGGACCTCAGCCCCTCCTCATACATCTTGCCCTCCAGGCCCTTCACCATCTTTATAGTCCTCCTTTGGGCACTCTCTAATAGTTTCATGTCTTTTACTGTGGTGCCTCAAACTGCACACAGTGGTCGAGGTTAGGCCACACCGATGCAGCTGGTGCCAGTTGTTGACACCACATTATGTATTTGTCTCGCTAAGAATAGGTCTAGATCAAAACATCCTGCTTAGATCTTAGAATCTCAGTTACTATAGTATTTCCAAAATCTGTACCTTTAGCACTACGATATGTGTAAATATGATATATGTAGATTTAAGAAAAAAAGACAGAAAAGATGGTTTAGTTAAGGAAATGTTGAGTATGAGGTGAGACTTGGAGATTCTTATTCCTTATAAATTGAATATAGCAGAGGGCTTTTCCTTAAAATTGATCAAAAAAAACTAATAGGTACCTTCATATTCTTCATTTTGAGGATAACTGAAAGAATTTGCTTTATCGCAAGTTGCTTAGATGTTATATAAATATTCCACTGCAAAGTTGGAGCAGATAGGCCACTATCTGCCTGGCTGTTAATCTGGACTGGAAAAGCTGCCAAACAGATTGCTGAACTTTGTATAAAAACTCATACAAGCATCTTGGATTTTTTTTTTTTTAAATTTGGTCAGAAATGAAAGGTTAATTAAGGTGCTGACTTGGTAGGAATGAATAATGTTAATTGATGACATGTTTGATTAAAATCTCTGGATTTGAAATGGGGTAGGAGGGAAGAGATGCTGTGGACTGAGACTCCTTTTTAGGCATGTTATTCTCACAAATCCCCTGTGCACAGTTGAGCAACCACTGAAGGCAATAGAAATAAGATGTTAACCACCTAGTAAAAACTAGTACTAGGTCAGAACTTTGAGTCAAGTTAGCCCCTGTGCCTTATACCAGGAACAAAGCATTGATGTATATATGAAATAGACTACTTTGCTTAAAAGGTGAATCTAATGTAAAAATACTTCTTTCCAGATAGTGATTGGCAGTTCTGAGGGTTTTTTCACCTTTGCTGCTACTATAATAATAAAAGACAATGTTTATATTATGCCTCACCCTTCTAATGCAGTGGCAGCGTGCATTTCCTTTGAGCTGAAGAAACTTACAAGGGTAAAACTTTTTCAGCTGTTGAATACAGTGGATTGTGTTCTGTAGTTTAAACTCTTGAAAATATCCTGCTATATACTTTTTTTGCTTAAGTAGGCACAAAGATGTACACAGGAAGGCATTTTTTCAGAAGTTCCTATTGAAATTGTAAGGAAAAATCGTTGTCATTTGTGCCAGTATCCCAGATGTTTCTCTGTTGTTTTATTTGGATTCTTTCTTTCTTGACTGTGTAAAAGTTAAATTCCTGAGTGTGGAGAACATCTCAGACTGCATAAGACAGAATCCAAGCTCTGTGAGTCTGAAATTCCAGATTTGTGTATTATAGAAAACAAACTTTAAAAACTCATGATTAAGATGGTGTACTAATCATTATTTTAAACCTACTTCTTTAGCTTCTGATTGTAAAATGTGGAAATTTTTTAGCTGTTGAATTCTTGATAGCGCTTTTTATGGTATTTCTCATGCTAAATAATGATTGGTAAGAGGAATAAAATGGATTAATGATAGACTGTGGACTATTTTAGTGAGAAATAAGGTGCCACAATTACCAGGGAGTGAGAAAAACAGAAATGCTGATAATCACTAAAATAACTTCAGGAGTAAAATGTTTGACCCAGAAGGAATAAATAGTAACCTGTAAATTGTTTTTCTTTAATCAAAACCATCTATGGCAAAAACAAATTTCAGCCTATTTGAAAGTGCTTTTAGTGTCTGGTAATAAAGAAGTGCTCCACTTCTTAAAAAGTTTCTTTCAGCTGAAAAACTTTTCATATGGTGCGTATTCAGTTCTTCTTTATGTTACAGAAAGTCTCAACATGCTGCAAAAGGAGAGAGGAAAGTTAGCAAAAATCTCTTACTGCAGAATATGAAAGATTCTGTTCAACAAAATATAATAATAAAAAAGAACTACCTGAACATTTGCATGCTTCTTTCTTTATTCTTTGTGCTTGCTGTGGGCCAGATCTGAGAACCTTGTTATTTGAAGAAAGTGTGTTTTCAAACAGTCAAATTTTGTCAATTTCAGAACAGAAGAGAAGGCAAGGTTGTCTTGAATTTAAAATTCTCAAAAGGACTGAGAAGAGTATTTCTTAAAGTTACTTAGTGCATGAATACTGTGACAATTGCAAGGACTATCAGTTCAACTAATAACCCAGTGAAAGTGGCTTTTGTTGTTAAAACTTCCTGAGAGTTAAACATCAGATAAAAGGTGTAGTGGCCCCTGGGCTTGAATTTCAAAGTAATAGCTTTAGGTAAGTTCCCAAGTATATGGGTATTATAGCAGTTCTGTGAATTGGGGAAGATACTGTGTGACTGTGCATGGTTATAATAATAACAAAACCATGACTTAGAGTTAGGACACTTACAGAAGTTTCTCCTTTAAAAGTTATAAAATAATTCTCTCTTCAAAGTATTGAGATAATGTGCTAGACCTGATTAAACTCAGTTGCTCATTCCCTGTGGAATTTTTTCTGGCTTTAATAGGGTAGTTACTTTGGAGACTTTGTGTCAGCCAATAAAGTAACTTGTGTGTGGGATGCATGACAAAAGTGATCATTTAATTCAGCCATAGATTTTGAGCAAGTCTGATCTTGTAGGAGAAGTTACTCCAATCTCTGGCAGCCTGTCCACTCCATGAAATAAAGAAATCTAGAGATACGTGATAAGTTCATGAACCGTGCAAGCCATAGCCCCTGCAGTTAAAAAGATAGAGCCTTCAGTTAAAAAGACAAATGCTGGTTCTTTTGTTTTGTTTGAGCACAGAGGAAAAGGAGAATTCAGTTCCAGTTTGCAAGTTATCATTTACTTCCCAGGCAGAGATGATGTTTGCACAGCCTTCATTTACAGTAGCAAAACAGTCATCATTTGATTAAGCCATCTTGCAATGAAGGATGCAAGATGTGAGTGCAGCCACGCAAATAGTCTGAATCGTTGCCATGTGGGGTCCAGTAGAAAGCAGTAAGATTCTGTTCTTTCAGTGGCAGTCAAAGAGAGAGATCGTAATTCCTGCTGAAATACACTAATTTCTCTTTATAGTTAAGCTAGCTTTGTTGTTTACTATTATGAAAATGCTGATTGTTGATGTAGCCAGAAAAATTTTTGTGTGCCTAAGAGCAGTTAGTTTTATGAAATCTTAGTAAATTGGTGTATTCCGAGTGGAAATGCTGGACATTTTCATCTTGGTACTTGTTAGCAGAAGGTCATATGGAACATTCATCCACCAGGCGGTGGAAGAAACAAATTTAAGTTCAAGCCTCTGGATGAGAGATTGAAGGAAGATATTTATATGAATTTTTGGGGTAGTATTCATGTTAACAACCTTCATCTCTAGACCAGAACTCAACATCTGAGCTAGGTAGACTCTGTACTCAGAGAATATTGATATTTTTGAGTCATCTAAGATGGTGTGTTGGTTTTTTCCATTTGGAGAGAGGGAGGAAGGGAGGGAGAGGTAGGGGGCAGTTCAGAATGAGTTGAATCAGATCCTAAAGGTGGATAATTCCTTTGAAATAGTACATTCTGGTTTTGATCTTAACTGTGAGGGATTCTAAACTAGTTCACGTGCATGAGTGTAACTCTGTGAAATGTATTCCAGCCTTTAAGTGTGGTTGTCTAAAGATCAAAATGTCAAAAAAGACCATAAGAGTTATAACCCCTTCTATTGTGATTTTCATCAGCAGTTGACATTGTTCCATAACAGGACAGTGCATCTCAAGTGATTTCCTTACATCCTCAGTGTGTTTGTGTTAAGCCTCTGGACAAGATTTTCTGGGCACAGTAATGACTTTCCTGTACTGATTGTAAAAAATACCTTGAGAGAGGATTTTCATTTCTCCATACAAACAAAATGAATCAATTTTCTATTGATTCCAAAGAGAACATGTGATAGTGGTTGAAATGATTAAATCTAGAAAGAGGGGGGGAAAAAAACATCATCCATCTTCAGTCAGTTCTTGCATTTTTAAGATACTTAAAATAAATATGTTTGGAAGGCAGGACTACAGTGAAATTTAGTTTTTCCTTAAGATTTTTTCCTAATATTTCTAACTTTGTGATTGCATATTAGAAGAAGAAGCTGCATTGTTATAATCATTGTAGAGGTGGTGGATTTACTCATTTTCTGATATTTTAGATTATTTGCTCTGCACATAGGGCAAAAGCTGTTTCTAAAAATACAGGAAAGTTTTTCTTTTGCTGTAGATAATTTTCGATGGCTTCATTTAAACAACGTACCTTGAAAAGTCATGGCCTAATCAGAAGAACCAAAATTTAGAAAAGATTCATGGCAAGTCTGGAGGCACTTAAGTGGCTAATAGCAGTCCCTGATGGGGCACTTGTACATACACACACATACGCGCATGCAAAAGATAAAGGAACAAGGCTTTATAGGATCATACTAGTTTTTCTTTAAAGTTTTCCTTCATTTCCATCTATAAATTTTTAAACTAATGGCCTAATGAGCAGTGTTTTTTATAGTAGTTGCTTTCTGGAAGCTAGGTGAAAAAGAATAGCCTCAGATTAATGATTCTTTCATGGAAAAAAAAAAATGAAAAAATCATGTATTTACTTACGAGTAGATACTGGAGGTAGCAATTTCATGAATACCATGAGTACAGGAGAATTTCAGTCACAGCTTTCATCTAGAATTCAAACAGCAGAGAGATCATTGTTGGAATGATGTTGCACTACTTCCAAAAAAAGGGGCTTGTGGACTTGAGATTTTTCTGGTTTCTTTATAGCTTGCTGCGATTTCAGGAGTTTTTTCTTTTGTATAGAGCCTTGCAGAAAGCAGGCTATTGATTGTCTTCTGATGGTTCTGATTTGTAGACTCATAGAATAGAATCATAGACACTTCCCACCAGGTCAGATTGCTCAAAACCCCATCCAACCTGGCCTTGAGCACTTCCAGGAATGGGTCATCCACAGCTTCTCTGGGCAGTTTGTTCCAGTGCCTCACCACCCTCAGAGTAAAGACTTTCTTCCTTATATCTAATCTGAGCCTACCCTCTTTTAGTTTAAAACCACTGTTACCTCTTGTCCTATCACTACACTTACATAAAGAATTCCTCTCCAGCTTTACTGTAGACCCTCTTTGGATGGCTGCTATAAAGTCTCCCAAGAGCCTTCTGTTCTTTAGGCTAAACAACCCCAACTCTCTGAGCCTGTCTCCATAGGAGAGGTGCTCCAGCCCCTTGATCATCTTTGTGGCCCTCCTCTGGACTCGTTCCAACAGGTCCATGTCCTCATTGTGCTGGGGGCCACAGAGCTGAATGCGATACGCCAGGTAGGGTCTCAGGAGAGCAGAGCTGGACCTGCTCGCCATGCCTCTTTTGATGCAGCCCTGGATACAGTTGGCTTTCTGGGCTGCAGGCGCTCATTGCTGGCTCGTGTCGAGCTTCTTATCAACCAACACCCCCAGGTCCTTCTCCACAGGGCTGCTCTCAATCCATTCTCCACCCAGCCTGTATTTGTGCTTTGGATTGCCCTGGCCCAGATGCAGGACCTTGCAGTCAGCTTTGTTGAACTTCATGAACTTCAACTACATCCACCTCTTGCCTCAAGACCTGTAGATACCTCTCATCAGGTCCCATGGACTTGTATGACTTCAGGTTCCTTAGATGGTCTTGAACCTGATCTTCTCCTACCCAGGCCAGTTCATCATTCTCCCAGTCCCTGCCTTTGCCTCCTGGAACTTGGACTGTGTGGCTAGAGCTCTTGCCTGGAGAAGACTGAGGCACGGAAGTCATCCAGTACCTCAGCCTTCTCTGTATCCTGGGTAACTAGGTCTCCCATTTCCTCTGGGGGAGGGCCCACAATTTCCCTAGTCTTCACTGTATCACTGAGGTACCTGTAGAAGCCTTTCTTGTTGCCCTTGACATCCCTGGCCAAATTTAATTCTAATAGGGCCTTAGCTTCCCTAACCTGATCCCTGACTGCTTGGACAATTTCTGTGTGTTCCTCACAGGCTGCCTGTCTTGCTTCCACTCTCTGTAGGCCTCCTTTTTCTGTGAGAGGTTGGCCAGGAGTTCCTTGTTCAGCCATGCAGGTCTCCTGGTCATTTTACTCGACATCCTCTATGTTGGTATGCATCTCTCCTGAGCTTGGAGGAGGTGATCCTTGAATTGCTCTGTTTATACCGTTGCTCTAAATAACAGTGTATTTTATATAGAGATGGCCAGAAAAGTTGTTGTATGTATTAAGCTCTCTGTGGGTAATATTTTTGAGATGTGACCTTTAGGGATTATTCTGCCAACCAGAGTGGCTGTATCAAAAATCAATCTAATCTGAAGAAAAACTACTTGAGCAATAAACAGGGCAATTCTGTGAATAAGAACTGGGAAGGGGAGAGAAAATAAATAAAAAGTCTTAAGTGTGTGTCCTGGTTCCAGTTAGGACAGAGTTAATTTTTCCTCCTAGTAGCTGGTAGAGTGCTATGTTTTGGATTAGGATGAGAAGAGCGCTGATAACATGCTGATGTTTTAATTGTTGCAGAGCAGTGTTTACACCAGGCCAAGGACTTTTCGGCTTCTCGCTCTGTCCTGCCAGCGAGCAGGCTGGGGGTGCAGCAGGAGCTGGGAGGGGACAGACCCAGGACAGCTGACCCAAACTGGCCAAAGGGGTATTCCATACCATCTGACGTCATGCTAAACAATATATAGGGGTGGCTGGCCGGGGTGGGGGGCCGGCTGCTCGGGGATAGGTTGGGCATCGGTCAGCGGGTGGTGAGCAATCCCATTGTGCATCACTTGTTTTCTTACACATTATTATTGTTAATACTATTATCATTATCACTATTATTATTATTATTGTTATTATTATTTTCCTGTCTTAATAAACTGTCTTTATCTCAACTCACCGGCTTCACTTTCCCGTTTCTCTCCCCCATCCCAGAGAGGGAGCGGGGAGGGTGAGCGAACGGCTGTGTGGTGTTTAGCTGCCAGCCGGGTTAAACCACAACAGTCCTTTGCCACTGCTCGGGGGATAAGAGGGTGGTGGTGAAGGAGAAAGGGAGAGTGAACAGGTAGGGAAACATGTCTTCCCCTGTCCCCTTCACAGATTGGCTCCCTAACGAAAACAGGCAATAGGTGTAATTGCTAATAGTTTCCGAGATGTGGGTTCCAAAGTATAGAGTCGACGTCAGTGCTGAGTACAAATACCAGGTTAGAGTCGTGACCAGATATTTCATCATTTCATAAGCCATCGTTACACCGCACAGTACCATAACAATCTTAAACCAGGGCCCGGAAAGGATAAACAGTGCAACAGGGAGCACATACAGAAAGTAACGCGCTATAAAACTCAATTTGGAAAACAGGCACAGTAGACTGGAGATTAAGGCAATCAGCATCGTGACTAGCAACTATTAAGCAGGTCCAATACTTATACCAATTTTAGTTTAACACACTCTGGTCAAATTTGTCGATATCTCAACCCTTCGAGCCCCACGTTGGGCGCCAAAAGGGTTGTTGTGGTTTAACCCGGCTGGCAGCTAAACACCACACAGCCATTCGCTCACCCTCCCCGCTCCCTCTCTGGGATGGGGGAGAGAAACGGGAAAGTGAAGCCGGTGAGTTGAGATAAAGACAGTTTATTAAGACGGGAATATAATAATAACAATAATAATAATAATAGTGATAATGATAATAGTATTAATAATAATAATGTGTAAGAAAACAAGTGATGCACAATGCAATTGCTCACCACCCGCTGACCGATGCCCAGCCTATTCCCAAGCAGCCGGCCCCCCACCCCGGCCAGCCACCCCTATATATTGTTTAGCATGACGTCAGATGGTATGGAATACCCCTTTGGCCAGTTTGGGTCAGCTGTCCTGGGTCTGTCCCCTCCCAGCTCCTGCTGCATCCCCAGCCTGCTCGCTGGCAGGACAGAGCGAGAAGCCGAAAAGTCCTTGGCCTGGTGTAAACACTGCTCTGCAACAATTAAAACATCAGCATGTTATCAGTGCTCTTCTCATACTAATCCAAAACATAGCACCCTACCAGCTACTAGGAGGAAAATTAAGTCTGTCCTAACCGGAACCAGGACAGTGTGTTGTGTAGTTGTGTTTTTGCTTGTTTTTAAGTACCCCTCTTTTTGAAAGAACAAAATGATAGGCACATACAAAATAATCTGAATCATTTGTAGTACTTTAAATAATTTGACTTTGGAGCAAAAGGACTGATGCTCCTGAAACCATTTCTTAGTTATCCGGTAGCAAGGGAATAAAGCTGGTGTGCCACGGTTATAAGCGAGGATAACTGCTCTCTGAAATGTTTCCTGACCATTTTCCCCCTTCATTAAAATGGTACATGACTTCATTCTGGAAATGTGCTTTATGACTGCATAATTATCCTTGAATCAAATGGAAGCTTTCAAGAATTTTCTATGAAGTTACAAGTAATTAATATTTCTAGTATTATACATTGCCATAATTAAGACTTCAGCATTGGAATCACCAGTGTCTCTTACAGAAAAGTTACTTAAATATAACAGAAGTTTAAACAAAAATACTTGTATCAATGGGAAGCTGGAAATCGTGTTGAATTTCAGTATATTAAGGCCATACAAAGGGTGCTTGGCATTTCTTGCCAGGCCTGCATGCTGCTCTGAACCTGATAAAAAAAACACTTCTCGAGTACTTGTTGTATGGTTTCTCCTGGACTCACATTCTAATTGTCTAAAAATTTCAAGTTTCAGCATTCACAAGTTATAATATACAATTTAAATAAGATGAATTGAAATCCCTCTTTATTATAGTGTTGCCTTGTGACATCCTCCCTGATATCTTTAAAACCACACAAGTCATGAGACTGTCTTCCGAGCTGCAATAAGTAAAAGGGTGAGATGGAAGGAGCAGTGGGAAGAAAAGGGTGAGGAGTGGTAATGAGGAGCAGTGAGAAACCCAAACTTCATGGGCTGTTTCTTGCCTCACTGTCAGGACTGTGACCGTAGAAGAGGGAGGAGAAAAGAAGTGGAGGCTAGGAAAGGGGGAAGAGAGATGTTGGAAGTGAACTGGGTCTGGAAGTGAAGTTGGGGCTGGCAGAGGAAGAGGAAAAACACATTCAAATGCGTTTAAATGTCCTATTTCCCAATACCAGACTTAATTAAATGTTTAGGTTATGTTAATTGGCAATAAGTGAACTTAAATTCCCTAGGTTGTATCAATTTTGCCTGTGGCAGTAACTGCTGAGTGATTTCCACATCTCTATCTCAACCCATGATTTTTTTTTGTTAGTCTTGTTCTTCCTGTTTTCTCTCTTGTTCCATGGAGGGAAAGTCCAGAGTAAGTGAGCTGCCCCATGGGGCTTGGAAGCCCCACAGCTATAGAACTAAACACAAATATAAGCAGATCAATGTGTCAGATAATGTTCTACCTTTAAATATTTGTTTTTGAACTTTTTCAGTGTGTAGAAAATAGTCTGAGGTTTTCTTGGCCTCTTAAAGAGGCAAGAGTCAGGTTATTTAAGATTATTAGTGACCTGTGAATGGAGGAAGTCTGGATTCTGCTCTCTACCCTGGATGCTTGATTATAATAGTTTTAATTAGTTGATCAGTGTGAAGAATATAGGAAATTCTGTATTTTTATGAAAGCAGTTGCCCTGGGACTGGAGATCAGGAGTGCAGTTATGCTTCAGTCACGTATGGCTCTGAAGGTGTTTGTTTAGAGTTTGCTTTGGCAATGCATGCACAGCCTACAAGGCCAGGATAGAATAAGATCTATTTAATTGAGTTAAGCCAGAGGTGATGAGATAATGCTGCCCATGTAGCTTTTGTTTACTCTTCTGATCGAGCTTCTGTAAATCTGTATTCTGGTGTTTGTGGTCACAGAGAGGAACCACTGGTAGGTTGCCTCCAGGAGGTTAAATGTCCTTTAGAAGGACGAATCTCAAGATTCATATCAATAAATCGATGTATTAAAGTCAGATATTTCTGCCTGTGAAGAGTGAAATGTGATTGCTGGCAGGAGCAAGCTTCCAGAAAGGTATCAGAGAAGCTCAAGGAATTCCGGAAATTGTAGTTTGAGGACAGATGAAAGACTGTCTAAAGGTCACGTGCATTGCTGCTCTGTGGACCCTACAGTAATTGCATGCTCATTCCCCCAGTGTCACTAATGATAATGTTCTATTAATCAAGGGTTTTGTGCATGATTATTAGGGGAAAGTATTCAGTTGTGAAACTAAAACTAGAATTTAAGAGACTTTCCTAATGAGAAATTGTGTGTGGAAGAAAGGCATAGCTTTAGAATATTAATATGTATTGAATTCTACTCAGTAATGAATGGTTATCGTAACAGAAAATATCCGGGATGGCGTAGCAGAACTTCACCATGCCTTTCCCAGCTTACGTTTGCCAACTCTAGCACTGCGTTTTGTCTGTAGTGTGTGTCCAGGTAGATGATGGATAAGCAGCTGACAGGGAACTGTCAGCATGTTTTAGAAAGAACAAATTGTGCCTGGCCATCCGGATTGCTTTTTCTGATGAGATGACTAATGGGGTGGATAAGGCGAAATCAAAGACTGTTGTTTACCGTGATTCTAACAAGAATTCCATAGTATCCCTTACAGGCATGTCAGAGAGACGTGAATGGAGAAGTGACCGGACTTCTGGTTTCAAGGGGCTGTGATCAGTAGTACAAAATCTGCAGATGGCTGGTTACATGCAGTGCTCCTCAGGGGTGGATAGAAGGTCTGATACTGCTTTTGATGTCTTCAATAATGACCTCGGTGATGAGACAGGATACGCTTCAGCAAGTCTGCAAATAATTCCTGGCTGATAGTCAGCCAGCAGGTCCCCCTTGCAGCAGGGAGCCCAGCTGCTTACTGGGCTGAATTACTAAGAATGTAGACAGCAGGTTGAGGGAATTCAGCAGTGTTGGATTCAGCACTTGTGAGATTGCTTCTAGGGTATGGTGTCCAATCTGAGGTTCTCTAGTACAACAAAAAATCATTGATATACTGAAACAAATCCAGAGGAGGACCTGCAAAATGTTCAGGGTGCTGGGGGAGTTCTCATTGCTGGCCATAGTTTGGTAGTGGGAGGGTGCTGGGAGGATAGGGTCTTCTCAGTCTCTTTACAAAGCAGTGAAAAGGGGCATTAAAATTTGATGTAAAAAACATATTTTTTACCATGAGGATGGTCAAACACTGGAGCAGGTGCCTAGAGAGGCTGTGAGATCACTTTTCTGGGATATATGCACAAGTCACTGGGACAAGGCAGTGAGCAACCCAATAGAAATCGGCCCTTCTTTAGGTCTGTTTGTTACAAGATGATCTAGAAATCTCTCCCAAGCTAAATTGCTCTGACTGTGTCACTTGTCAAACAAGATTGCTCTTTACAAAAGCTGTCTGGTCCTATTGTATATCAGGTTTTTCTATGTCTGCCACTTCTATTACTTATTACCATTATTCCATATACTATCACTAGTAAGTATAGAAGCCTTTCTAAAAGTCGTCATCCCATCTTCCACCTTTCAGGCCTCATATTCTGAGTTGATTTTAGATGAGATGTTACCTGTAACACCTTGTGGCTCAGTTTCACCCTTGAGCTGATATAGAATTCTTGGATAAATGAAATTTATTTCTTACCAGCCATCGTTCCTTTTCCATTTTCTTGCACTTTTTTTTCCTATGTATACCCTGGTTTGAGAAAGTTCCTTTAGCTGGACACTCTCCATGCCTTCCCAGACTGTTTCAGGATGGGAAGCTGTCCTGAATACTGGTTTATGTCATTTAAGTTCTCAACATTTGCCTTGTCTTTGCATGCTTCTGTTATGCTAACCCTTTCATTTGACAAAGTCTGTAGGGGGAATCCCACTTGGGATATGATTGAGAGAAGTTTTATTACTAGTTTTCATGTTTTTCTAGTTGTTCCTTCTTGGCTGGTCTTCATTTTGGCTTTTCACATTGAGTCTGTTAGAATTTATTCCCCTTTCTATTTCCTCCATTTGTATGTGATTTCAGCTTTTTGAATGATGCTTCTTCTCATAACTGCTCTTCAGTCCTGCTGGATTTCTTTTGCTTGAGTCTTCAATCCTTCCCTTCATCCCTTCTTTTTATGTTCATTTGCTGCCTGCTCCCTTGTGATTAAAATCCTGATCTGCTTTTGGATTCTTCTCTCGATTCTCAATCTTGCAAATGATAAATGGATGTTGTGCTGTCTGCATGACAGGAGTTATGATCTGGAAGTAGTCATCTAACTTCCTTTGTTTCTTTAGCAGTTGTCCTTTGTAGTCTGGTCACTGATTCTTCTGCAGTAATTTTTCCTTCTCTCAAGGAAACTGCTCTCTCATCTGCTTGCTAGCTCAATACATGCCAGAGATTCCTGCTCCCACCTCCCGTGTTATATTAAGCTGCTCCTTTTTTATGTTATTTTTCCCACCATTTTTTTAAGGAAGTTTAATAGTACTTAGTTGTCTAAAGTACAGAAATTGTGTTTCTTTCTCAAACTTTCTGAAGTAAATTATTTAAGAACAATGGTAGATAACTAAGGACGCATTGCTTTTGCTTCCCTTTCTTTTTACAGCTTCACCCATCTTTTTTCTTTTTTGCCTGAGCCACAGAAAATATGAATTGTTTGCTACTATAACACATGTAATTTTAATTTTATTTAAGGAAAAAAAAAAGTAACTTCATTTATCTCTTGTGAAGTATTCAGAAACGTTTGGTGTTTTTAGCTGTATTTCTGAAGCTTTTTCTTCTCCTTACTATGTTATTCGTGTATGTCTATTATAATGAATATTATCTGTAGTTTTACTTGTGTGACACCATTTTTCAATTTATATAACATCCCACCTAGAAATGAATTAGGCAGCACTAAACATAAAAGAAAGTAAATAAATTAAAAAAAAAAACTTTTAGTTTTGAATCACTTCTTAAACCAAAGCAACTGAAAAATAATTCATTCCGATGCACCATAATAAGCTGTTTTGATATGGTGCGAAGGTCCTTAAATGGACAGTTTTATATAAACTTTCTTCCAGTAATTTAGTATCTTCAACTACTGCCATTAAATCTCTGGTTTTGGAACTCTGACACCTTTCATAGTTTTTCTTTTTGTCTGTTTTGCAAAGTCCTGTGATAACTGACAGATGTTGCCTCTATGCCAAACATAAAATCTTTCTTTGAAACTTTCCTGTTAATCCACTGAGGTCTATGTTACAAGGTAGGAAACTCTCCATATATTTGACTGGGAAAAGTTATATAAGGATGGCTCTCAACGGTATCAAACACAAAGAGCAGACTTGCATTAAAATGGTAAGGATTATATGCTGTGTGTTCTGATGCTTGGGTTTTATAGGGCAATTGATCTAAATCAGTGTAGTAGATCCAAGGGGAATACTGACAGGTTTAGAAGGGGCCCATGCTCCAGTTAATGTGTTGGAAGATCTCCCCATTAGGGTGGAAGTTAAGGAATTCCCATGTGTTTGTACATCATTAGTATAAGATTTCATGTTCACAAGCGCTAATTATGAAACAGATAGCAGGGAAAATCCTTCAACTGTCATTCATTACAATGTTGGACGACTGAGTGGCTCTTCCTGTATTAATTTTTAAGAGCAGAAACAATTATGATCTAACTCCAAATGCCAGGACACAGCATTTCAAATGCCAATAAACTCATTCTCACCTGGCGTACACCACACAGAGAACAGCCACCAGTCAATATATTTCCAGTGTGAGATACATCGGACACAGTACCAGGCAGGGGATGCAGGTAAGTGGAAGCAGCCTGGAACATTTTGTTCCTGGCATGGCAGTCTTGTGTCAAGTGTCTTACACCAGCTGGGTGATTGAAAAAACAAGCATCGCTCTGTTTGATCCAGCCTTCTCTCCAGATCCATTCTGAAAAAACACTCAGATTTTACAAACCTCACTGAAGGGAATAAATACTACTTCTAGTAAGAATCTGGGTAATGTACTGATGGCATTGTGGGAGTGTTCGTACTTGGAACACAAGAGCATGGTCTGTCAAGAAGGATGATTTCTCTTGAGAAGAAGGTTGAGTTAGGATTCACTGGTTTGAGAAATACCCCTGAGTAAGCCTGAGTTCCAGATCGTGAATTACATCTGGAAAGTTAGGAAAAGCTGCTTTCAAACCTCCGAAGTAGGGAAAGTCAGTCCAAAGTCTTGAGAACAAGGAAAACAGTGGGATTTTAATCAAAAACTGCAGTTTAACTATTGCATAGAATTGAAGTATTTAATTTTTTACTATTCCTACTATGAGGTGATACTACAGTTATTGTTTCCAGCTTTTGTTATGAAGACTTCTACTTTTCCAAAACTAAATGAATAATGAGCTCTGCTCTTATTGAGTGTTTAATCTTCAAAGCACATTAAAAAATATTAATTAATCCCCACAAAAATCCCTGTGAGGACTGTATGCAAGCATTATCATCCTTTCACAGATGGTAAAGGCAGTTAACACATCTCTAGTAATGCTGGAGAAAACAACTTTTTTTTCCAGAAGCCCATCCAGTTCTGTCAGTTTGTTTTTACAGCAAAAAATATATCATTACTGAGATAGCTGTGAAGTGGAAAAAAACATTCTGGATTTTAATAGGCAGTTATATCTCTATACCTCCAACTTTGTTTCAAATTTGCTTAATGTGCTGCTCTGAATTCAAGATGATTTATTTTATACTTCAGAGGAGTTAGTTTTGGTCATGGATGAGCTAGTTGCAATCCAATTGCTAGTTTTCTGAACAAGGGCTGTTGTTTAACTGTACTGAATCAAATTCCTTGATACATGGTTTAATAAAACAGCAGAGCGGTGTTTGACCCAGTCACTCAACCTTTGAATTAAAGTTGTAGCTTAAAATTGCTTGCAATTAATTATCAGAGGTTTGCTAACTTTTAGCATTTAAAAATGAAAACATTTTTTTAAGATTCTTTGCATAAGTTTAAATAATTTTAAAATTAACATTGAATGCTGTAATTCTTAAATTTTAAAGTTGACAGCTAATCTGTGATTAAACTTTTTATTCTTTCACTTTTTTGTTACTATTGAACCAGCATCTTCAAAATGTTTCATAAATGAGAACAAAATTTTGATGTGGAGACTGATTTACATTGTTTCTAATTCTGTGTGCAAATCAAATAGTCTACAATCACGTAGTTCTTCTTCATGAACCTCTTGTTCAGAAACTACTTAAAACTTTCTGACACCTAGTCCTTTCATCTACTGAATGTCATCTTTCAGTGTTAAATGCATCTGCTAGGAAGTAGTGTCTAAATTAAGTTGCTCTGTACTGATTGGGGTAAGGCCTCTGATAACTAGAGCTGTGCACACCATCTGAGGGTGCTCGGCATCACTGAAAACCAAGCCTTTTTTGTATCCATTCCTCCGGTTTGAGTCCCTTAGCTCGAAGTGGCAAATGATGTCAGGTCAGCTTATGCAGTTGTGTTCCTCCTGGTGGTACTCAGCATGAGAGGCAGGGTGGAAGCTGGTGCTCTTTCCTCTGCTGACGAGCGCACTTGTAGCGTATTGCCAGATCTTGTATTTCATTTCTGCTGCAGTGTGGGGCATAAGAAACTGAAGCACTTGATCAAATTTGTCCTGTTCTCAGTGGGCAGCTGATGATGGTTCAGTATTACAAGAAGGTGGTCCTTTTTGGAAGAGACTCTAGCTTGCTTTAAATTGTCAGGCGTAAGTAGAAAATCCTGTCACAGGCTGCTCCCTGAACGTCCCTATCTCTGTACATACAGATTGGGAGAGTGCAATGGAAAAGCATCCATCCATACTGTACTTAATTTACTACTAGATGTATCAAAGTTCATATACTTTTGTTTTAGCTGTGTTTTTGTATTGCAAGTATTCTACTGGGAAATGTTGGATAAAATTGGTATTGGATAGTTTGCTGCGATAAATCGAAACAAGGAACTGCAGAACTATTGTGCCGTGAACTGTAGTGACTGGTGAGGCTTTTAAATCTTTCTTTTCTAGAATATTCATTACCTTTCTTCAGTGCACTTTTACTGTACAATCAGTTATCACTCCACTGACAAGAATTAGTCTGTTAGTAACTTATCATAGACTGAGAATTGCTACAATTCATCCTCTTATTTGTGCTACTGAAGCAAATAGATGGCTTCAATGACTGAAATACTGTATGATATATTATTCTGACCCACAACTTGACATGGAAATTGTTTTTAATCTTTCAATTCCAAGTCAATATGTAGTTGCAAATATGATTCTTGTTGAGTTTTCCTTGCATTAGCTTTTTTCATGAGAAAAAAAAAAAGAGTAATATTCTGTATAATTCGTTCCTAACACTAAAGAAATCTTTAGAGTTTATTTTCTTTCAAACCAAAAAGCAACCTGGACTAAATAAACTAAACTAATCCTATATATGGTTTTAATAAACATGTAAGTGTAATTAGTGTAACAGTGTCTATTAACAGTTGGGAAAATGCTAGCCATTAATTGAATATACACCTTACGTACATAACACATTCAACAGACATGACCAGCTACTTACAGAGTGCTTCCCCAATAGACATACACATTGACAGAAGAGAAACAGATAGTTTGCAAGTTAATTACCTATACTTAATTGTGTTATTTGTATTCTGGGGAATTCTTCTATAGTCTCTGTTCCTGAGCCCTTTTTAACGTAACAAAGCAAACACGATAGCATTAGTTATGACATAATGAAGGTGAAGAGAGTAAGTTTTCTGCTATTAATTGTTTAGGATTTGTAGAACGGTTGTCAAACCTGATTTTACATAATTGTAGATATGTGTTTACATCCTAAATAGTATTACTTAAAATAAAACAATTCATTTTATGCTTAAATTGTATGTTGTTTTCTGCTGCTGTAATGGATGCAATTGCATGTCATTTCACAATTACGTTCGTGCTTTTGTTGATGGCTATTGTAACTGAAATGAGTCTACATTTGAAATAGAAGCAAAAGGCTTAAATTATGAAAATTTTATTAGTGTCTTAACTCCATGATATGTGACTTGGCTCCTTGGATTAAAATTAGAATATAACACTAAAGGAGATATTCATTTCTTTAAGGTCATTCAGCAGTCTGTGCCTAGAGGGCCATAACACCATACCTCTATAATGGCTTATTGAGCACAGACTAATAAAGGAAAAAATTGCTGCTAAGCTCTTGTGCCAAGAGCCTCCAGTTTACTGAATATAAGCATTTTACCGAAATAAGCATTTTACCTATTGAACTACAGCAGCAGAAATGCTCAAGAGTTTAGTTTTTGCAAACAAAAGGTTGTATTGGGTATGGAACCTGTTCCTTATGTGATGTGATGGCTTTGTGATTCAGTAGTTTTTCTTGTCTGAAGATTCTTTAAAATGTCAAAATGCAGCATCTCTTTGAAATAGCTGCCAACTTGTTCGGGATTATGTAGGATAAAAAAAATCAATGAAAAGATAAAGAATACAATAACATAAGGACAAAGCTTTTTTTGGGGGGGGGGGGATTATTAAAATTCGTTCATCTTAAAAGTAGTTGCACATTAGTGGAACAGTTTGTTGTTATTTGTTTGGTCCCCAATCTGTTTTCTCAGTCAAGGTTCTTTTCTCATGCAAGCTCTCCAACCACCAATTTTTAGTGCCTTTCTGGGTTAAAGTGAACTCCTTGCTGTCCTCCTTTGGTCTTTGGGAAAGATCTGTTTCTTTTTCCAGTATTTCTGAGGCTTGTACTGGGATCCTGTTTATGTTCTTTTCTGGAATCACTTCATTTGTGCTGCAAGCTTGGAGCACGTTCTCCTGACCCCACCACACGCTCTAGAAACACCTCATTGCATCCTCAGTTACTTTTAAAAGCAGGATCAGTCGTCTCTCTCTCCTTTGTGTTCCACCTCTGACAGACAGCATCAGTCAGAACAACATGATCAGACAGAGTCCCTCTTTGGAGAGTGATCACACCTTCTTTTAATAGACACATACCTCATACAATACATCTATACAGTACAATAGAATATACATATGATGTATTTTGTATATCAACACATGCTATGTGGCAATATTACATAAAAGTACATGCTGTAAATAAACCATATTTCTAAACAAGTAAAACATACTTTCCATCAAACTTGATGTGATGTGCAAATTTTAGATCAGGAAAACAGTTATGCATTGATAAATACATTTTGAAAAGCAAGTCTTGGCCAAGTGAAGTCAATGCGAAAATCTCATACATTTTAAGAAGGGAATGAGGGACAATGCATGACATTTCAGTGTAAATTACTCACAACCTGTGTTTTTTTTTTTAATCTTCTGGCATTCATTTAGCATATTTTCACAAGGTTCATATTAGCTTCTGGGTTTCAAAATAATATTACATGTGTTTTATGGTATTTTTCAAAGGCTGATATATTTAGGTAAGATACAGATATGGCTGCTGCTTTGCATCAAGAAATAGATGAAAAAAGATTAGAGTAGCCTTTTTGCCATTGATAAAAACTAAATTCCTTCTTAATTTGATGTTACAGTCCTGTGCTTACTTTTTTTTTTTTTTCCATTGTAAGCTTATTTTGGTATTAGCTGCTATAAGTAAGTGAATATGGAAGTTTTTCTACAGTTTTCTTGCCATTGTAGTACTAGATAGAAGAACACAGCTGCACAGCAGGGAGTGAGGACTCAAGAAAGCACACAATACCAGTGCTTTGTGGTGGACCTGAATGATAGCCAAGCATTTGCAGCACCACTTTGTTTGTTTATTTGTCTATCCAGAGCTTCTGTTTGTTGATTACAGGGAAATGAAGAAAAATTAAGCTGCTTGCTCCAGTAGAGCAGTTAATGTACTGCAGAGTGTAAGAGTATACTTTTCTCCTTTTCCAGAAGGCTGTTTGTATTGCTCTTTTGGATACCTTATTTTAATTTGCTTTATTGCAAAATTAAAACAGTATTATTTAAAGAGTCAATAGTATTCTTACAGACTGCCTTAGAAGTCTGTAGCAGGTTATTAAGCTCAGAGCAGCCCTGATTTTGATGGCTGTTTAACTCAGCAAATTAGCTTTAACACGTAAATCCTCAGGGTGTGTGTACCCCTTATCACAAGCTGGGGTGGAAGAAACAAGAAATTACTATGGTAATTTATTGAATGAAACCGTTTTTCATAAAGCATGGGAAAATTGCAGTGTTGAAGTCCCTTCAGAACAGTTCTGTTACATTCCTGCTCATTCTGAATAATTAGGTCCACCAGCAGCCATTTTACAATTATCAACATCTGCCACAAGTGTTTACAGTAATTTTAACACTTTACTGTGCTTCAGTAGTTGAATGTAGAACAGCAAAAAAAATTGTTTACAATAATTCACACAGAATTACTGCAGAAATAGCACACAATTAAATGTGAAAAATCAGATGAGCTGAAGAAAAGGAGTAAAGTCTGTGATATCTAAGAAATCGGAGTATGCTTGTATCTCGTAACTTCAATCTCTCACGGTGTCTTTCTAGTATGTATGAAGACAAGAGTAGTTGAGAAAACCTCTGTTGAATATCACTAACTTAAAGATAGGTGTTGCTAATAATTGCATTTTTTTTGTAAATCAGTATTACAGAAGTGGAATCACAAGTATAATTTCATGGTTTTAATCCTGCTGGCCTTGTTTCAGTCAAAAGCTGGGTACTGATGGTACAACTGTAGGGAAGGTTTCATAGCATTGAAGGCAGCCAGATCCGTAGTGATCACTTTCCTTCCTCCAGCGCTGTTCTGCTGTATTATCCTGTGGTGAAACAGTTCAGAATGCTAAACTAGTTGATAAATATTTGTTTTATTTTTTTTAAAGGTTCATTTGTTGTAATAAGACTTGTAATGTTGTAATAAGATTTTATGTAATGCTACATTTTGTTTAAGTGCTGTCCAGGAATAAACCAGATGCTGTCCAAGTTATGAATGAATTTTAATCCTTGTAAGGAGCATTATCAATTTCTTCTAAAACTTTTGGTTGCACATTATCTGTTCAGGCAGTGTATAATAGTGTTCATGAATATGCAGTCTGGTTATTCATGCAAGAAGGAATTTACCATTCTCTAATTATTTTTTCATTATTAAGTTCTTCAGAAGTCTGGAAATTGCCATGACTCTCTTGTCTGCCTCTGTTTATTACGCTCTTGCCCAGCAGCTATATAGATCCTTCCTAGGCAGTTGAATAGGTGTTTGATGCTTCCCAATTCCGCAGCCAGTGGTAGGCAGGATGTTTAGGTGCAGGGTTTTTGGCTTCTTTGACTATGGGGCCCTCGCTGAGGACCAAGGACTACCTGAAAAAGAATGGGGTTGTCTGATGAAGTGGGCCAAGAGAAGAGTCTCTGACAAGGTTCTAACCTTGCAGTAAGGGCTTTAACCTGAATGTGTCATTAGCTGAGGAGAAGGGAAGGCACAGGGAACATCGAAGAAGTGTTTGTGAGATATCATGATGAGAGGGCTCTCAACTTCCCCACGTGAAAACCACTACACAAATGCAAATGATGTGGGAAACAAACAGGGGGACTAGGAAGTCCATGGACAGCTGCAGAGCGGTGTCCTCATTGGGATTACAGGGGCATGAGATTGCTCTCATGGCTGTGCTGCAGTGCATAGACATAGACTTTCAGGAAAGATGGACCATGACCATAGGGAAGGAGGTTGTGCTACATCCAAAAGCGTGTCTGAAGAAAATTCTAGGAAGAGAAGAGGAAGACCAGCCAATGTAGAAGCACTGCATGCTCTACAACTGCAGTAGAAGATTATAATTGGGCTTGTTACTGAGCTGGTGTGAGTCACCACATATTCACGTCTCTAAGTCCCATGTTCCTCTCTGCTGGGACTCCCTCTAAGAGTAATGGATTAGAAATCTTTTTACTAGTCTACTAGTCACTGAAATGACACTGACTAACTGTGTATTAGCCACCAAACATTTATGAGAAGTTCAGATGGAAGTGATTTTCCATTCTTTAGTTGGGTTTTATTCAAAGAAGTGACCTAGAGTTGTGACCTTGAGTTGGATTTTATTTATTTATTTATTTGTTTATTTTCCTGAAAGGTTTAGGGTTTCCCCTACAGCTACCTTATTATTTGACAGTATGATCACATAAAGGAGAGAAACAGGAGATTTCCAAGTCTTTATGGATTTAAAATTTTCATTAAACTAATTTCTTTGTAATGTTCTGCTGCTGATTTTTCTCCTGAATATCTGGTGCAATGCACAATGTGGCACTAAGAGAATAAACAATAATAGTTGAGAAAATCAAACTCTGACTTACCCAACAGTGAGTTACTGATTTAACTTGTTAAGGCCGCCACGTTTTTCGGAGAAAATATTGCTGTCTATGACATATTAACATTTTTTAAAAGAAAGTCAATAAAAAAAAAACAACAGAAAAGCAATTTGTCTTAAAAGAGTATCCAGAGCTACTGATCTACTTCTGCTATGTTTTCTCTAGCAGTACCTTCAGAAAGTTGTAATATTTGAGTAAAGACTTTTAAGATTTGTTGGTAGAACACAAACATGACAAAAGGAGCCTGACCTGTAAGATCTTTGAACATGCTTCAGTGATGATGGACTATCAATTCTCCCTATTCATTGTTTGCCAGGGGCACACAGATACTATAGAACAAATGCTTTTCAAAGTATTTTCCTTTGATTCTGCTTGCTTTATCTTCCTGTAGTTATCCTGGCATAGGTTATTTCATGCCTGTTTTATCTGTATATTTAATACCTTTTTTTACAAGTTGTTTTGTTAAACAATATCCTTGTTAGCACTGAATTTTCACTGGAAGTCATAAAGGCTTAGAGAGTAAGAACCTCTGTGCAATACAACTGCATCTTTTTGAATTGAAAATCATAGTGAAAATGAGACTTAATGCTTTATTAACAGGATTATATCCTCAGGTCATCTGGGATTTCAGAAATGCAGTTAAGTTCTAGAGACTCAGAACTTGATCATTGCGTATTGTTTGCTATGCCATGGCTCCATAGTTTAAAGTAAGTGTAATTTGACTTAACTGAGCAGTCATACTGGATCATAGGGTCTAGGCGTACCGGAAAGATTTGGGAGGTGCAATTATCTCATTTTTCTGTTGGTGTATCTTGACTCACATTTGCTTAAGAAGACATTTTTTGCTGGCATAACTGCATCTACTGAAAAGCTTTGCCTGTCAGGCATTGTAAATTCATTTTGTAATTATTCAAAGTTTTTAGAAAATAATTCACTTCTCATCCACTTCTCTCAGAATTGACAAGATTTTTGTGTGCCTTCCTTCTGCTTTGCTGGTCTCTCTGGTCATCTTGGGCTTGATGGGAAGAATAGTGTGGCAAAGCCACTTTGTCCCCACTGTTATTCTGTATGTACTTGACACAAACTGAGTTCTTCAGTCTCCAACAAATCTGTTGTTCCGGACTTAGAAATTTGCAGGTTGTACACTGTTAATATTCCACGTTATGTGAAACATGGCTTATGCTCATGTTTTTTGAGGGCCCAAAATATGTATCATTAAATTATTAATGTTGCAGCTTAATAAAACATGCTGCTTCTCCATGACTGGTTTCATACCTGTTTGCCCTAGCTGAATCCAACAGGATCATTTTTAGTACAATTACTATGTTTCTGTGGCGATGAGATGACTTCTTAGAGTGGTGGGCCAGCCTGCCTATCTGATTGGGTCCAGATGGTAGGGCAACCAGAGCTGAAGATTTTTCAGAAGTTATACTGATGAATAAGGAGCCACAATGGATATTGTCCAAGTGGGATAGGGACCATTTTGTATATCTTTCGGGATGTTAACTATTTGCAAATAATAAAGTATTGCATTTTGCTTGTTTGAGGTTTGGAGAGCTGTTTGCTTACTCTTCTAGTTTCAGAGGTGTCTCTCAGTTGTGTTTTTGATTGTTGGTAGTTTTTTTTGTGTGTGTAGATTTGTTTTTTTCAATACAAATAAGTGAGAGAAAACACAGGTGACCTTTATTTAACAATCTGTTTGTAATTTACTCTAAAAAGACTGTCCTCTGCTTAAGGAATGAAAATATCCCAGTAGAATTGGGCTTGTATTTCATCATGTCTTTAGTTATTTATTAGATGTTGTAGGCACTGGTTCAAAGTCTAATTCTGGGTCTTCAGAGCATTCTTAGTTCTCTGCCAAGGCCTCTTCCTCTGAATAATTTTTAGGTGATTTTTTTTTTTTTAGTGATTAGCCACTAAATTCTTTCTTTAAGAAATTTTCTTTAAGAAATTCTTTCTTTTTTTCCCGGATAATTTTTTGCTGTGTCCTGTTGCCTCATAGCCCTGTTTAAACCCATTATTTGAGTTGCTTGCATCTTCTTTGTTAACATAATACGTGATAAATATGTAATACATATATCTTAAAACGCATTCCTAACTCCTGTTTACATTGTACTTGCTGCATCAACCCGTCTCCAGCTTTTTCCCATTTTGCGTTGATGTATTATTAGCTGGTAAATATATTTATATGGGCTATATATGCAAAGGCTCTGTGATATCTTTAGTGTAATGCCTTGTTAGAGTTTCTAAGAATAGGCAGACATGACACATCGTTATTGTTATTTTTGCTAGGTTATTGCATCCACATATTTATCCATAATTAAATAATTAGAAACAAAATAACCAAACAACCTCCACTGTTTTTTGTTTGGTTGGTTGTCTGGTTATAGGGGAAAAAAAAAAAGATGAAACTACAGTAACTTGTATTAAAAATGTATAGCTGCAAAGTAATTAACATAAATTATAACGTAAAAGTGGGGGGGGGAGGGAGGAGGAACAGAAGAAGAGGGACTTGGTGATCCATTGAGTCCTGTTGTCTGAAATTTCAGTTAAACATGTAATGATGATGTTTTCAAGTTCCTCATTTTCTGGCATAGTCAGTTACATATTTTGCTCCTGTTCTTTTGCCTGTCTCAGAATCTCACTGAATATGGCAAACTTTTCAGCATCTTCTGCAATATATTTATTAATTTTTATTTTATTCTCATT
Organism: Anser brachyrhynchus; assembly: GCF_964034855.1. Taxonomy (NCBI): domain Eukaryota; kingdom Metazoa; phylum Chordata; class Aves; order Anseriformes; family Anatidae; genus Anser; species Anser brachyrhynchus. The sequence continues at coordinate 49,417 of NW_027663920.1, forward strand.
TATTCCTGTGTCACCATCATCCCTGAGCTTGATGTTGCTTTTTATTCTGATTGTTTTTATGCCATGGTATATTTATAAAGTACAGTCACATCTCCATTCAGCCTTTGTTAGGTAAAGCTTTCAAACTTCTTTACATTGTCTCCCACTTAAGATAATAAATTTTCTTTTCCACTACTTGTTCCACTATCATTTTTGAACGCCTCATCAAAACTGTACATAGAATTCCAGATCAGTTCTTATTAATTGCCTTGTTCTTTTATCACCTTGCGCAATAAAATCGATATTGTGTTTCTTGAAGGGGAGTCAGGTTTGTCTTCTGAAATTGATTTCTGAAAATAAGTCCCATATTTTAAGGCTGTGTTCTCTCTGGCTCCTTGGAGACGCAGAAGTATAAGTTATTTTCAGGAGATCGTGTTACACAGAATACTATATGCATTTGCTGTAATTGTAGCTGTCCTATAAAGTTTGACCAGCATAATTTTGTGAGTATCACAGCATGCTTCAGTTCTTCCTGCATCTGATCTCGTGTGCTATGTCTGCATTAGCTCACTGGGCATGCACCACTTAGGCCTTTGAAGAAGCTGTGCATGGTTTTATACTGGCATTACCACATAATTTGAAGGGTGGTTCTGTTCAGTGTCACCCAAAATTTATATTGGTAAAAGAAATAATAAGTTTTTGGATCAAAATTTGCAGTCCTTCATGGCTGTATCACCTTCATGACTTAAAGCTGTTGTCTAATCAAATAATAAACTTTTCTTCTCCTTTCCTTAGTTAAAATATCTACTGACTAGTTTTATCAGCTTTGATCCTCAAAGTCTCTAAATTCAATTGTTGAGTCCAAACAGATGCAAAAACCTGCCTTTAAGTCTGCCATACGGACGACCATTATGTTTATGAACTGTTACAATGCCTACGTAGTTCCTAATGTATTGTCATGGACTAGAGGACAAGGTATTTAAAGTGTTAAAAATATTTGATAATCTTTTGGGGGAGGCAAGCATGAAAGGGAGATTTCACTGTTTTTATATATATATAATGATAAATATTGGTTTTATTTACATAGACATTAACTATACTATTGGGGTTAAAGTATATTTTTAGTACCCATCTTATCCCACAGAATACATGCTTTCACCTCTCTGAAAAATTTGTTTTTTCTCAGTAATATGAACAGCCAGAGCTTTATTTTTGTTTTTATTAATTTTTTTTAAGCGTAATTAAGTCATTGTGGAAGGGAGAGACAATTGGAGATAAGATTAAGAAGAGTTTGTAGACAGTTGAGTTGGGAAACTAGGCTCTGTACTGCCTACTTTGTAGCTCTTGAAAGTGCTGTTACTCAATCTTCTGTGTTCATTTATTCCTATCATTTTCCCCATTTATTCGTGTACTCCTATTATGCGCTGAAGTGATTATTATAGGTTACCTTAGTTTTTTTATGCTTATTTTAACAAGAGCAAGGAGGAGCTTTCAGGGAGCTTCTGTCTTTAGTTGTTTCTTTTCAGCTCAGAGATGGAAACAGCTCGAGGCTAGCAGTGCAAGGCTGTCCACATGGTCTTTCCCATGCTTTCTTCAACATCTGTAGGTAATCAGTTAGTGTTATTTAATAAAGGCATCCACTACAAGGTTGCAGTTCTTTTTCTCAGTTGCTTCTACGCAGCTATTGTCATAAATCATAGCTGGAATTATCTGTCTGAATACTGGAATCATGTTATCGACTTGCTTCTAGGAGAGAAGACCACAGAGAAAATGAATACGTATGAACTAAGAAAAATGTGAGAAAACTTCTTAACAGTGAAGACAGAAACAGGTTTAATAAATGAGCCAGTACTGCAGAACTTATTTCAGTAACCCCATGCAGGTCGTTCCTTCAGGATTTGCTTTTCCTGTTATCTCGGGACACTTGGATTCTTTCATCAAGAAACTGGTGCAATACTATGTAGGAGTGCATCTGTTCAGGCACATAACAAAGCGTTACAGTGCTGCTAGATAATACCAAACACACTCTCTGAAGTTCCAATAATTATGGTTTTCTTGTGATATATAAAATTTGATATATTCCACTGTAGATTTGAGACCTGCTATATATATTTTAATGTTTATTTGACATATGCATAATATACCAGTTGGAATCCCAGTCATCAACTCTTGTTGCAGTGCATACACCTATTCCAGTTTGCAGGGAACTTTTAAAGTAGGTATTGTAGTTACAATATCCTCAAATCCAGATTGGCTTAACAGAGCTGTAGCATTTTCAGTTCTCTTTAGGGTCTTGGATGCTGCTTCAGACTTGTCAGTGTCACGTACACTTACTTTTACTCTATTAGGCTGTGGCTTACAATGTCTAAAATAGGCAAGCCACCTTCTGTTGCCTGTTTAAATAGAGCTACTAAAACGTTGATTTATCAGTCTTTCCAGTATGTATTGCTTTCGAAATACCTTGCTTTACTCTTGATTATTTCGCTACTTCTCCAATGCTAGCAACATATTGAATTGCATTTACTTTGGGTTTCTCAAAACAAGTTCTCATTTTTATTCATATCATTGCTCCAGTATTCATTTGCATCCTGAAATGTTCTTGACACTTCACATATGGATCATTGGCATACAGTCAAGGAGGACTCTGTATTCCAAACCTTTACAGATTCTGTTGAAGCAATTAGATGTCTATTTTCTCCTATTATCACCTTCCCCCTCACCTTACTTCCCACCAGATGACAGATGTTCTGTTTGGTAACTGGTTTACTAGAGACAATTTGGGGGGGGGGGACGACGACACTTTTTTCTATTTATTTAACAGTTAAGATGGAAAACACAGTAAAATGCTATACAAAAAACATTGTACAGGACACAAAGGCAAAAATATACTAGTGGAATCTCTTCACTAAGAAAAAACAATCAAACAAAAAGAACAGGACAATGAAAAAGATTAGAATAAAATGTAGAACAGGTTACCTCAAAACATATTGCTACCTCAAAACTGATTACTATGTCACAGTCACATAAGCTGTTGCTAGGAGTTGTATTAACCTGTATCTCTCTTGAATGTATTTAACAGCTTGACTGTGAAGTGAGGGGAGGATAAGAGACTGGAGCTTACCATGCCCCAAGCAGAATGGCACCACAGTATGGGGCCTAATAGAGTCAGCGTGGCTCTAATTCAAGATCTGCCAGTGGTCAAAAAAGAAAAAAAGAATTTACATTTGCAAAATGTATTTTTCCATACTACATAGATGACAACACACCAGAAATGCTAGTAGAAGCCTACTTTTATGCAAAACATGAGCAGATGTTTCTAGCTGGAAAAGTATTAAATGCCTTAGAATTGACTTATGGGCTTGAGATGTTCTGATTGTCCATTGTGAACAGTTCTTTTCCCTCAGATAATTACATTTAAGGCTTTTCTTTTCAAATTACTAAACTGTTTGAACAACTTGCTGGTGGACAGAATGCATACAGTTAATAAACATTGGATCAAAACTTTCATTTTTAAAAATGATTAGCATGACATAGATTGTTTTTCCTCATGATTAACCTAATGGAAAAAAAAATCAGCACATTAATATACTTTCTGTATTCTTACAGTTATAATCCCATTAAAGTTAGAAATCCTCCTCCTATTTAATTTACAATAAATTACTATTTTTTTAACGTTTTGAAGTAGAAGTATTTATGATTATATATCAAAGTGAATCACTTGGGTTTCAACTATTTTTTAAAGATTTATTTTTACAAATTGTATGCTCCTGTAAAGAGGAGCTAGTCTTTTTGTGTCTGTTACAGCTAACTTTTTAAAGACCTCATTTGTCATTATGATACATACAGTGTGTGAGTCATGCATATAAGAGCCAATATTAACTAAGTGACTAGTCTTCATTTAGGTGCAGGAGTAACGCATCTAGTGACAATCAGCAAGAAACCTACTCTTCAAATTTAAAACTTGACATCAAAACAATTTTTACTGATTAATTCCTGATGGAATTTTATGTTAGATTTTCAATATGTAACCAAAACGTACTAGTTAATAATGTTCTCTAGTGTCTTGCAATGATACTGAAAGATAATTTGATTTTTTTTTGGTTTTAATTAAATGTACATATCTTGTGAAAGTAAGATCTATTAAATATAAAAAAAAGTGCATTATATTTGTGAACAGTACCCTGGCCTAAAATAATGAAAAACAGGTAATTTCATTTGTACTATGGTGCATAATACATATAAATTTTTTTTTAAGGAGGATGAGTCTGGGGGGGAGGGGATAGAGATTTAAGCAGTTTTTCACGTTTGACCTGAAGTATGGATTTTTTTCTGCATGAAAATGTAGCTACAATCCTTAAACATTCTGCTACTTAAATAAATAAATAAGTAAATACATCGATTAAAAAAACAGGAACAGCTTTGTTTTGATTGTATCCAGTTGTCTATCTTCGGCATTTTTTGTTATTTCTTTTCCCATTTGCTTTTCTCACATTTCATACAAAACCAGTTGTCCTTGAGGATCTAGAGGGGAAAAGAATGAGTGACATTACTGATGCAGCTCTTCAAGTTCTTCCATAGCATGTCACAAATCTTGCAAACACAGAATCAGCAAAATTGCATTTTCCATGTAATTTTGCAGCATGTAAACAGGTGGAGTGGTTGGAGTTAAATTTCTTAAGATAACAGTTGTACAACAGTAATATTTTTACTTTTTGTGTGTGTTAACAGCCAATCCAGTTAGGCAAAATGTTCCTAATACTCCATTAACTGATAATCTGGAATCAACTGGAATTGCTACTGTCTAGCTTTTGGAGAATAACTACAGAATGTTTTATGAAATTCTATAGCAGAAATATCATTTCAGTCTTTGAGTATTGTTGTCCTATTTTTTATTCTGAGTGATATACCTTTGGCAGGGATTGACATAAGCAATGCCTAAGTAAAAAACTTTTCTAGCTTAAGCATTTATAAAAGAAAAATGGCAAATGTACAATATGTTGGAACAGCCCATTTGTTTTGATTTCTCAAATATCCTTAGCAAAATTACTGTTTAGGTGCCTGCTAATCTTACCTTTTTGTACACTATTCCTGACTCCAGCTATCATTTGGGATAATTATTTTGATCTTTATTTTCAGGACTTTTCAGTAGGGCATAGTTGGAACTGTTCTCCCCCTACACACCTTTGCAGTTGAGGGTTTTGAGTAACTGAACTGCAGCTTTCAACAATGTACATCAGTGTTTATTACAAGAAAATTAAATATTGCCTTTTACTCGTTATCTCAGCAAAATTATTGTAGCTACACTCACTGCCATTAAAATCTTACCATTTTTTCTCACTAACAAAAATATTAATAAACTTCATATATGTTAAAATATTAACAGATGTAACCCTATTTCATAAAACTAATATTTTGTTGCATTGCAATTTTTACCTTATTTTTTTCTATCTTTATCCTTTACTGCTAAGAAGCTACGTACGCTAGATATAGTTTAAGGTACAGAAATTACAGTGTTACTGAATAAATGTCTAACACTGTAACAAAACTAAAGAAAAATATAGATCACCTTAACTGCTCAGCATAGGTGTAGGTCTGATTTTGCAGATTTCAAAACCAGAGGTATTGTCAAGTTCACTCAACCGGGACGGTACTTGCATATCAGTTCGAGATTCCTTTGCACTTCTGCAGCAAATCAGAACAGACATTCAGATGGATTTAAAGTATTCTCTGCCACTGAATTTTTTAATACCAGATATACTTGAATTCCACAGCACTTAATTCCCACAGATCCTGAGCTATCTTCATAATTGTGAAAGGTAAACACAAATGTGCTAAACTTCTGCAAAGATTTTCTTCATGCTGTTGTTGTGAGCTTGTTCAAAAGAGCCTACAAAACATGACTGGTCAGCATTTTGAAGGTATTCTGTAGGTCATAATGTTTAAAATGTGTACTTTCTTAAGGAAAAGTCTGTTGAAATTTTAATGTATTTTTCTTGAGGGAGTTTCAAACCTAGTTTTAGGTGAACAGATATTCAAATCTACAAAAAAGAACAAAATGAATGGTGAAACAAAATGAGTAGGTCACCACTCGTCTGTCCTCCAAGTTTCCACTGTCACTTCAAGGCTTTATATGCATTTTGTGCCTTCTAATACCAGTTCCTTTTGCAAACTGTGAATTTTATTCTGCAAAACAATACTTTGATCTGCATGCTTATTCATGTAGGCCCCTGAACAGCCTTTCAAAAACCTGACTTTTGGTTAGTCCTGTTTCAGATAATACCTTGCTTGTCTATGTCACTGGAAAGAAGTGGAGCCATTCAGTTTTACTATTTTTAAAAACAAAAACCAGAAAACCCACCACCAACAGCAAAATGTTTTGTAAGATTGCAGGCTAAATGAGTTAGTTACTTCTCTGCGAAGAGGACTTGAATTCACTCTCAGTACTTAGTGCGGAATGGAATACACAGACTGTATGATAGAGCCTTGCCAATAAAATTGAACCAGTGCAGCCAAATCTGTGACTTCATCTTTCACATTAAGATGGGACTCAACAGGTTTTTTTTCATTGATTCTTAGTTTTTAGTTAACTGTCATTAGTGCCCTGTTTAATAGGCATACATTTTTAAATTTTGTCCTTATTTTAGATAATTCAGTTGAGGCTGATGCTGCAGTGGGAGTTTCTATACAAACGTTGCAAGACTCAAATCCTCGTGTGATGAGTTTACGTTGTAGAAATTAATATTTTACAATAGATTCTGTTTATCTCAACAATCTAATAGCTTCTTCAATTATCTTATCTGTTGTATATCTTTTAAGTACTTTCTAAACAGCTGCATATTGAGATAGTAATATTGTTTTCAGAAATTCTAATAAAAAGTTAGTTTTGTGTCAATATTGTTAATAAGCCTTTAAATAAAAACTGTTTGATTGAAGGGAGGAAATAAAACAAGCCTCTCTTTTTCAGGGAACAAAGCTGTATAATCTCTGAAAATTCAAAAAATCAACCTTGAGAGTCTCCTTCAGTGTTATGGAAGAGAGGGCTTTTTTTTTTTTTTAGTACAGTGCCCAAAATGTCTTGGGGGACAGCAGCAAGTAATATTAAAATATTTGGAAGATATTTTTTTTTGTTGTTATTGCTGTCATGGAAGCCAGTAGTGTTACGCAGTTTATAGGATTTAAAAGTTGCAGTTTTATTTTTTTCCTACATTATGATTATCTGAAAATCCTACATACATCTGTTCAGGGCAAAGGATTTCTTGTATTTTTAGGGCTCAAGCCTTATCTTGCTTCTCAGCACTGTATTAGGTAAAGTATGTTTCAGAATTTCTATCTCAAATGTAAGAGAAACCACATCAGCAATTTATGTATAGTAATACAAACTCTCTGGCAACACAGCAGACACTTAAGCTTTCTTCTTTCAAAGTTACTTGGCTACTAGTTTGATGCAAAAGCCGAGTAGAATCAGCACAAATAATGTCAGAGTTATTTGGTCATAGCTTCGAGAAAGCAAAATATTAGGGAATGGGAAGGGCTATGCTGTTTATAAGTAAACATGCATTTGAAACTTGGAAGCAATATTTGGATGAATCTTTTCAATTTGCACTCCGTGTGGCTCTATGTACATAATATAATACCATATTATAAACTGTGGGATTTTTTTCTTGTTGGTAGTTGTGTGCAGTACACATACAATACAGGAGCTTGTTTAGGTATTTATGTCATCCTCAATTTCATTTACCTCTTAAAAGTGCTTCTTTCCACTGGAACTCTAAATTTTGGCAGGGAACTGCTTCTTGACAGAACATAAGTTGGCAAGGAATAACCACTTATGAACTGGAAAGCTTATATAAGCTGGCTGGTGGATCACTTTTTGAAGAGTTTTATTTTTATTTTTATTTAACCATTCTTACGTTTTAATGTTATTTATTTATTTGCTTTTTTGGCACTGTATCCTACAGAGAAGAACTACTTTCAGAATATTCAGGTTAATTGTAGTTATCCATCCTCAACAGTTAACAAAACTGAAGTAAATTGTTTAGACTTGTAATTATGCTCACTGGAAAATGAAGGAAATTTGCTAATAAAAATCAAGCTATAGTGAACTTTTATTGGGCAAATTGTTTTCTGAATAAAACAAATAATATCTCTTTAAAGGCAACAGCACTTAATCAAGGGTGGATTGCTGTTTATTTCACAGTTTTAATGTTCTATGGTGAAACCTGATTCCTCCTGCTCCTTTGGGACTCGTTAGCCAAGTAACTATAACTCCAGATGAACAGAATGTCACAGAAATGAAAATGTGTGGTGGAATTTAGCTCTTCTGGTGTTTCTCTCATATCAGACAGGTTTTTCAGCCTGGATTTTAGAAGCAGCAAGTGTTTTGTTTTACTTCTCTTGACTTTTTCAAATGGACTGTCTAGACAAAGACATGGTGGATGTGGAGGAGGATAAGAGGGAGGCTGTTCTGTGGAGACCTTCCCTGGAGAAGGTAGTCTCCAGACATCTTTAGTCAGAGAGTGAGAATACTTCTTCAAGCAGAGCATGTAAACTCAGGGCCTTGCTCTGTATCCAACAAAGTAGTTTCTTTTCTTTATATAGAAGGTGCTTAAGGAATCACAGAATATTTGAGGTTGGATGGGAGCTCTCGAGATCATCTTGCCCAACCCCACTGCTAAACAGGGCCATATAGAACATGTTGCACAGGATGATATCCAGGCGGGTTTTGAATATCTCCAGAGAAGGAGACTCCACAGCCTCTCTGGGCAACCTGTTCCAGTACTCTGTCACCCTCACAGTAAAAAAGTGACCTCTCATATTCATCTGCAACTTCCTGTGCTTCAGTTTGTGCCCATTGCCTCTCGTCCTGTCACTGGTCACAACTGTAGAGTCTGACCTCATCCTCTTGACAACCTCCCCTCACATATTTATAAACATTGATAAGATCCCCTCTCAGCCTTCTTTTCTTCAAGCTAAACAGGCCCAGCTCTCTCCTCATATGACAGATGCTCCAGTCCCTGAGCTCTCTGCTGGACTCTCTGTAGTAGTTCCATGTACCCCTTGTACTGTGAAGCCCAGAACTGAACATAGTTCCAGGTGTGGCTTCACCAGGGCTGAGTAGAAGGGGAGGATCACCTCCCTCGAACTGCTGGCACAGTCTTCTTAATGCACCCCAGGATACTGACGGCCTTCTTGGCCACAAGGGCATGTTGGTGACTCATGGTCAGCCTGCTGTCCACCAGGCCTCCCAGGTCCTTCTCTGCACCTTCTCTGCAGAACTGCTTTCCAGCTGGTCAGCCCCCAACCTGTACTGGTGCATGGGGTTATTCCTTCCTAGGCGAAGGATATTACACTTGCCTTTGTTGAACTTCATGAGGTTCCTCACTGCCCAACTTTTCAGCCTGTCCAGGTCCCCCTGAATAACAGCACAGCCCTGTGGTGTATTAGCCACTCCTTCCAGTTTTGTGTCATCAGCAAACTTGCTGAGTGTGCACTCTATTCCGTCATTCAGGTCATTGATGAATAAGTTGAACAGGACCGGACCAAGTAGTGACCCCTGGGGAACACCACTAGCTGCAGGCCTCCAACTAGACCGTGCTGCTGAGCACAACCTTCACAGGTCTGCCATTCAGCCACTTCTCAGTCCACACTACTGTCCACTCATTCATCCCACACTTCCTGATCTTGCCTATGAGGATGTTATGGGAGACACTGTCGAAAGTCTTGCTGAAATCAAGGTAGAAAACATCCACTACTCTCCCCTCATCTACCCAGCCTGTCATCCCATCATAGAAGGCTGTCAGATTAGTTAAGGATGATTTCCCCTTGGTGAATGCATGCTGACTACTCCTGCTCACCTTTTTAGCCTCCATGTGCTTGGAGATGACCTCCAGGATGAGCTGTTCAATCACCTTTCCAGGGATGGAGGTGAAACTGATTGTCCTATAGTTTCATGGGTCCTCCTTGCCTTTTTTGAAGACCAGCATGACATTGGCTTTCTTCCATACCTCAGGCACCTGTTCTGTTCTTCATGACCTTCCAAAGATGATAGAGTGGCCTAGCAATAACATCCACCAGCTCTCTCAGGACTCATGGGTGCACCCCATTGGGGTCTATGGGTTTGTGGGTGTCAGGTTTGCCTAAATTAACTCTAACCAGTCCTCCTTTCTCCAGACTTCCTCTCATCTCTAGGATCTGAGATTCCTGAGGGCTGGTCTTAGCAGTGAAGACAGAAACAAAGAAAGCATTCAGCAAGTCTGCCTTCTCTGTGTCCTTTGTCACCAGGCCACCTGCCCCATTCAGCAGTGGGCCCACATTTTCCCTAGTCTTCCTTTTGCTATTGATGTATTTGAAGAAGCTCTTCTCATTGTCCTCGACATCACTTGCCAGATTCAATTCCAAATGGGCCTTAGATTTCCTCACTGCATCCCTGTGTATTCTGACAATGTCTCTATATTCCTCCTAAGTGGCCTGTCCCTTTTTCCACATGCTGTGTGCTTTCTTGTTCTATTTGAGTTTTGCCAGGAGCTCCTTGCTTATTCATGCACATCTCCTGCTCTTTGTTTCCCTTTTCATTCACAGAGATACATCGATCTTGAGCTTGGAGGAAGTGATACTTGAATAATGACCAGCTCTCCTGGACCCCCTTTCCTTCTAGGGCCCTAACCCATGGGATTCCTCCAAGTAGGTCTCTGAAGAGGCCAAAGTTTTCTCTCCTGAAGCCCAGGGTCACAAACCTACTTTTTGCCCTGCTTCCTCCTCGCAAGATCCTGAACACCATCCCATGGTCACTGCAGCCAAGGCTGTCCCCACCCTTCACATCTGCAACCAGCCCTTATTATTTTGTTATCGTGAGGTCCAGTGGCCCACCTCTCATTGTTGGCTCCTCAACCACCTGTGTCAAAAAGTTAGCATCATGCGCTGTGGGAACATCCTGGACTGTTTCTGCCTAGCTCTGTGGTCTTTCCAGAAGATGTCAGGGTGGTTGAATTCCACTGTGAGAACCAGATCTTGTGCTTGTGAGTCTATTTCCAGCTGTCTGTAGAAGGCTTCATCTACTTCCTATTCCTGATCAGGTGGCCGGAAACACCCACAACAGTGTCAGTCATGGAAGCCTGCCCTTTAATCCTCATCCATAAGCTCTAAAATCACTCTTCATCAACCCCTAGGCAGAGCTTGATGCATTCTAGTTCCTCTCTCACATAAAGAGCAACTGAACCACCACGCCTTCCTGGCCTGTCTTTTCTATAAAGTATGTAATCTTCCATGGCAGCATTGCAGTCATGAGAGCTATACCACCACGTTTCTGTAATTGCGATGAGATCTGTTGTGACCACGCATAAATCTCCAGTTCTTTCCATGCTACATACATGCATTGTTGTACAAACATTTCAGGGAGGTGAATGAACCTACAGGTTTCCCAGGAGGGTTGCAATAGAATCCTCCATAGTCATGTCCTGTTCTCGCTTCCCTGGTTGTGTGCACCCGCTGGACGTGTCCCAACTTAAGCTGCTTTTTTGCTGCCTACCTTGTCCCTGTAACTCTCCTCTTTCCCCATCCTTCCTATTTTAAAGCCCCCCTTACTAGGTTGGCCATCCCGTTAGAAAAGACGTGCCTCTCTTAGTGAAGTGGATCCCATCCAAGTGCTTCATGTAACATATCTCAGTTTAAGTACTAAAAACTCACAGTTTTCTTTTAAATAATATTAATCTGCCAGGATAAACTTTTCAAAAACAGAAGATTCCTCTCAATAACAACTGGCAATTCATGCTGAATATTTTTCCAATACTTCAGTACAACTGCCTTGTTAAGGTAATGGAATGGCTTTCAGAGCTCTCCAAAGACTTTAAGATTCTTGATTGATGAATGTGTTAATAGTATATTTTTTGTTAAGGTTACAAGACTTCCCATTTTAAATTCTTTTTTGACTTCTGGCCTAATTTGTTTCTATTCTTTTAAATTTATTCCTTTAAATCCTATTGTGGATGATCACTGCCAAGAAAATGGATGAAATACTAAGTGATGATTCTGAATTGAATTTAGGGAAGATACCTTGTTTTTGAAAAAAAAATCCATGATAATTCTTTTTTTGTTTGTATTTACTTTTTTCTTTCAAAACTACAATCTGAATAATAGCATAGTTTACATAATTTTGTTTATTTATTTATTTTTAAAGCATCTTCTGTGTTTTCTGAGAATGGGGGATTAGTTTTTAGAGGGTGTAGGTTAGCTTGGCAAATTTTTCCCCCAGAAATGAGAGCAGATTTATTACCAAAGAACTGGTGATTTTTCTTGCAAGAAAATGCATAAACTTAAATTTATTCTCTGTCTACCTGCTAGGATTTCAAATATCTATTAGTCTAACGGGTGGTAAAGAGAATATATTAGACTAGGAGTCAGAAAAAAAAGAAATGAAGGCAGAGGCATAGCACAGGACAACGGAAATCTTTTTAGATCTAATAATTTAAGAGCCTTCAAAGAAAAATTTGCAGACCCAGCTTGAAATTCTATGCTTCGTAACAATGTTCATTTAGCTATTTGTTGTAATTAATATTTTGTTTTCCTATTTGTATGTGGATTCTGACAGCTGCTTTTTATTTGTCAGAATAAGAAAATATTTTTTTGACATGTATATTGTTTGTAAGATATTTGCTTTATTTATTGTGTGAGGTAGTTGTGTAGATAAATAATAAGCTATTTACCTATCTGATTGCTAGAACAGCTGAAATGAAAAATAATGAACAACAAATGGAAGAATCACAGCTGGCACAAATGTTTGTTCTCCTTCAGAGTATACTGCTGTATTTATAAAGACATGGATATTCTTGTAAGCATCAATTAAAAGTAGACACTGAGGAGAACTAAACACTTCTTTTTGTTTAAAATATTAATGAGAAGACAAGATAGTGGTCACAGCAGAATACTTCCAGCACTGAAACAGTGTCATAGAAATGAAGCCTACGTCATGTATATTTTAAAATGAGCATATTCTGTATACTGTGATATTATTGAGATAATAAGATGGGGGGAGGGACAGGGGGGCGAGGAGGTGGGGGGGTTGGGAACTGTGCCATTTTTTCCAGCCACTTCTATGTAGAATTAAGTTTTCAAATTTCTTTTATAATTTATAAAGATTTAAAGATAAGTCCGAAATTGAAACCAAAAATACTGATAGGACGTACCTGTAGGACCAGGTATCTTTTGTTGATTTCCAAATATATGTGGAGTATTCTGCATTCTGGGAAGAGAGAATGAGATGTATTATTGAGTCTGCCAGAATACGTTAATTACTTTATTTTTTTTTCTGTACTGAAGTCTTAGCTAAACCAAAATCGATTTCACAGAACGAAAGAATAGTTTAGGTGGCAAGGAACCTATGGAGGATATCTGGTCCAACTCCCTGCTCAAGCAGGGACACCCAGAGCAGGTTGCCCAGGGATGTGTCCAGGTGGCTTTTGAAGACCTCCAAGGAGGGAGAGACTCCACAGGCTCTCTGAGGCAACCTGTACAGTAAAAACTCAGAGCTCTTGTGTTTCTGCTAGCACTTAACGTTAAGCATGTATGGAATTAATGATAAATTTCTTGTACAACAGTCTTTTTACATTTGATTCACTAGACAAAGTATGGGAGGTAAACTTTCATGCCAAATAACAGAAGAACTCCTTCAAAGAGCTACTGTGTAACTTACATGCTTTTGTTTTGTTTTGTTTTTAAAAATTGTTATTGACATGTTGTGCTGGTTTGGTTGCTTGAATGGTTTTATGTTTTGGATTTGTAGTGGAATAGTGCTGATAACACACAGATATGTTAGTTGTTGCAGATCAGTGCTTGCACAGAGTCAAAGTCTTTCCTTTTCCCAAGCTGCCAGCTAGTGAGTAGGCTGGGGGTGCAGAAGAAACTTGGAAGGTGTGGACATATCTGGGATGGCTGATCCCAACTGACCAAAGGGATATGCCATACCATATGGCACCATGCTCAGCAATAAAACTGGGGGGAGTTGGCTGGGGGGCTACCATTGCTCAGGGACTGACTGGGCATCAGTTAACTGGTGGTGAACAATTGCGTTGTACATCACTTGTTTTTTTCCCTTTGGTTGTGTTTTTTCTTTTCTGATTTTCTTTTTCTTTCTTATTAAACTATCTTAATCTCAACCCACAAGTTTTCTAACTTTTTGCTCTTCTGATTCTCTTCCCTTCATCCAGCTGGGTGTGGGGTGAGTAGTGAGCGAGTTGCTCTGCGGCGCTTAGCTGTCTACTGAGGTTAAATCACAGCAAATGTTGACTCAGACCAAACACGATTATATATATATATGTAATGACTCAGATGTATATGTATATATATGTATGTATATATATGTATGACTCAGACCAAAACATGATTACATATATATATATATAATATGTGAAAAAACTGAAATCACCTTTGTGTTCCTGCAAAGTTTCTTGTACTTACTGCTATAGTCCACACAGAGTTTATAGGTACCCTTTTAATAGAGTTGTTCTAATATGTATTGTAATGTCTGTGGATACAATGTTCCTTAGGTGTCATTCATGGGCTTCGGGAAGAATATATGACTGTGCAGAATATAAGAGCTATGTAGTTATATTAGCGGTTGGCTTCACTACTTGTTTTGGATGAACATGCTTTCTAGATAAATCTTTTTTTTTTTTAACTTGTTTCTAATGATTAAATGATATGAAGAGAACATACAAAGCACAATTTTGAAAATGAGATTGTCCTTTAAAAAAAAAATCAGTATTTGTACATCAGAAGAAAACGCAGCTTTTCCTATGTCTTGTCCTGTTTAACGAGGATCGTGCTGTCAAATTGTATACTGTGTGCATTTTGACTAAACAAATACAGGAGGAAATTTCATGTTGAATGAGAAAACAAAATTACCATTTTAAACTTTGGCTCCTTCTTATTGATATGCAAGTTTGGTCTCTAATTTTGAAACCGGTTGTAAGGTTCTAATTAGTCTCTAGAGAACACACATGGACAATAGATCACTCATTAGTCTATCAACTTTCCATGAAGCTGATTGGCTATTTTCTCATGCACAGTGTCTAATGTGGAAACTGAAATAATGTATGTTAATTTCCTTCCAGACATTGCAACTGCCTGTCCAGATAAGAAGTCCATCTTAATGTACGTGACTTCCCTCTTCCAAGTTCTACCCCAGCAAGTCACCATGGAGGCCATCAGGGAGGTGGAAATGCTGCCACGGCACTCAAGGGTCACCAGAGAGGAGCACATTCAAGTACATCATCAACAGCATTTTTCACATGAAGTGAGTGGTTCTTGCTCTCTTCTTTTCCGCTTTCATCTTGCTGCTCTAATGTGGTTATTTCCTTTACGTGCCCCAGGAGTTTGATGTTAGATGTCCAATAGAAAGCAAAAAAATCCATGGGCTGTTATATTTGTGGTAAAGACTGTCCTATGTACTTGTCTGCATGAAATGTACTTTTGTATTGCTTTTCACCTTGCACTTAGCTGTTTAAAAAGTAACTTTTAATGAAATATTTGCTTTGCACTTCTCTTTTACAGCACTAGGTGTTTTGAATGTGGAAGGAAGAACACAAAATCTGGATGAGGTTTTCCATTTAAACAGACATGTTAGAGACCCTTTTGCCTTTTTTACAGAGTAGATATTGCCGTTTCTCCATATTCATGACACATTTTTAATTACTTTTTTTTTTTTTTTTAATATTTCATTTACACTGACTTGTATTTTAAGATTATTTGTTCTCAGCTCACTGTCGGCCTCTCAGAACAGTCACGTAATCCCTGAAGTTAATTATATGAAGTTACGTATGAATATAAGTTATATGAAGTTATATATGAATATATATGAACATATATATGAATATATATATATATGAAGTTAATGATACAGCTTCCTGTATCAGTTATGTTTTTGACTGAAATCCAAATAGTCTCCGTTTAAACATTTAGTGGATTTTAGGCCTAGTATCCTTGTTCTGAATTTAATCTCTGTCTTGCTTTTGGGATTTTCATCTGCTCATGGTGAGCAGATGAGTATTGGCTTTGTTTATTCAGGATTTATTACAAGATCACTTTTTTTTTTTTTTTCTCCAGCCTTTCATGGTTAGTTATAAAGAACCTTCAGTTCATATTGGTATTCTGCTGGGATCGAGTCCTGAAAATTTGTATCATTTGGGGTGGGTTGTCAATTAAATGAGAGCTTTCCTTTCCTTAATATTAGCCCAATTTTGACTGTAAATACTAGCACTGTCCTTGAAAAATATAACTGCTGATACCCTTCCTATATTTACTCTTAAAAACCTTGGTTTAATTCTAAAGTCTGTGTTCCTATTCATATGCCTGTTCTTTCCACCTTTAATTTTTTCATAGATTACAGTCAATGTACCCCAGGGACCTTCACCTTCTCCAAAACCACGGTTCAAAAGTTATGCATATGCACAAGCTGTGTATGTCACATCCCCTGACCAAAAAAGGAGGCAGGTTCCTCCACAGGTCTGTCAATATTGCCATTTGTTTTAAGAATTGTTTTATTAAGCTTTTGCCTGGAATGAAGTGTGTGCATTTTGCTTATATCTGATCTTGATGGCCCACTTTTTCAATTTTGTTTTTTCTTCTTTTTTTTTCCTTTTTCCTTTTTTTTTTTTTTTTTTTCATTTTTAAGCATTTGTTAAGTGTTTATTTTTTGCTGTGTATTTCAGCATGGCTGGCAATTGATGTTATGCTGATTGCTGGGGATGAACAACATTCAAACATTGATGCCGTTTTAGAATTATCTTCTTCCTTTTTTATTCATTTTTGAAAATAGTACATAAATTGACTTTAAAGAGTACTAAAAATACAAACCAAACACAAGCTGTATTGGCATATAATTGTTATTAAACTTTTGTCTCAGGTTTGATTATAGAAGAACAAGAACCATTTGTTTTCTGTTGCATTTCCCACCCTGCATAACTTTTAAAGAAAACTATATTTTCCAGAAGACTACTACAGTTGAGAAAGAAGAGAAAGGAAACATTAAATTTAATATTATTTATATGACCTGGACTATTAGATGACAGCAGCTGGTTATTTTATCACAAATGGCACCATGCCAACATTCAGGGTAGGGATTTGTGTTTGTTTTATTTTTATTTTTCTTACTTTTAAATAGCTTCAGTAGTTTAATGAAATTTATTTCAAGCAGTCCTCACAATGAGCCTTTCAGGAGTTAGATGTTTGTAACATTTGACAAGTGTGAGAGCCAAATATTGTGTAATATGTTCATTATTTTTTAGGTAAAAAAAAAAAAAAAGGTACTTATTTGGCACTACAGTGTGAGTTCTCCTGTGGAGACTTAATACTGTCTAACCTCAAAAAATATATATATATTTCAAATTTACACTTTTATTCAACATTTTCTGAATCTACTCTTCAAGTGACAGGTCATTACATTCAGTCATTACTGAATAATGACTTCCTTTAAATATTCTAAGAAAGAATACTGCATACATCTGCATGAGCCTTGTTACATTATACTAACATCAAATGTGTTGCAGTGGTGATTAATACAACATTTAAACAAGGCATTTAAAACTGGTATAATTGATTTCTTCTACTTAAATACTAAACTTGATAATTCATAAGAATGAAAAGTCATGATAGAGCTTTTTTTTATTGAGCTACATTTGTTGCAACTGATTTTTTTTGCCAACATCCCTACCATCAAACATAATGTATAAGCTCATATAATTAAAGTTGATTCTTCAAAAAATAATTATGAAAATGTGCTAAGAAAATGTTGTTATTATTCAATCCTCATCTTGCATTCCGGTTTTCAGACCTTTAGAAAGTTGTGCCTCATTTCCATCTAGTTACCCAAGGAAGAAAATAGTAGATATTTTATAATGTGATCTGCCAGTTTCAAAGGTATCTTAGGTGCTATCACTGAGAAGCAAGATTTTCACTATGTTGGTCTGTTGAAAAGTACAAATCATTTGTTCCATTGCTATAAACTGTCATCGTACAGGACTTGAATATTGTCGTTTCCCCAAGATAGTCAAAGATCATTCATAGAAATTATCAACAAGTTTTATAGCAGTTACTCTCCAGAGGTTTTAGCTGCTAAGATTTATCTTAAATGTCATTGTGTTTAATTGGGTGATGTTTTTAAAGTTTTTCATTCGGAGGATTGTCCCAATAGATTTTTGTAATCTAAGCATGAGCCAACTGGAACTCAGAAGAAAAATAAATAAGACTTCTTTCCAAAGATTTTGAACGTTATCCTTCAAATTTTACCGTTAATGCCATATGTTTCCTGCATATGTCAATTGTCAGTGGTAAAGATGAAATGAATTATGATTATAAAGCTCTGTGTTGGCAAGAAGGAATAATATTTTTTCTGAAACTCATTGTTTCTTCTGTATAAGGTAGCATCAACATTTAATGTATATAGAAAACTTGGCAACACAAGTAGAGTACACCTTCAGTGTCTCTGCTCCTTAATAGCTACCTTCACTGAAATTTTAAAGTTGTTGGAGAAAAACAGCTCAAAAACCCCTTTCTATTCTATCAGTTTCTTGAAATCCCAAACTTCCTGGACCATGGTCGCAGTAGGACGCTGTGTTTTTATGGGTTTCACACTTTCCTTCTCTTCATCAGCATTTGTAAACTCAGGAAAAACAGGCATTCTTTGTGAAAGTTCCTCTACCTCATTTGACATTGCAAGTGGCAGCATCAAGCCTTTAAAATGAATCATGCTATGTAAAATATTGTTGTGTTTTTTTTTTTTAATATCTGAAAGCTTGAAGCACTGTATAGCCTATTTTCTCAGTGCATCCTGTTACACCGTCATCTGTCAAAGTCTTTTATATTATTACCCTTATGACTTTTTTATAACATTTCGCTTCACTTTATCTGTCTCCTTGTTGCTCCTCTGATCCTTAACACTTACCTTCAGAACCTGTGTGCAATTGTCTTTAAATCCTTTGTGAAATCTTAATCTATTTGTTACTTAGAAGTATTCTTCTCAGCAAGACCTACCGTTTTAGTTGCACAAATTTTGGCCAGACAAGTCTTACTTTGCTTAACTGTGATGCATCTCAGCTTCAAAGCAAATCTGTTCTACCAACCAATTCACTCAATGCCTTCTTGCTCTGTGGTCTGTGCTTATCCTCATTTGGTTGAAGTTAAGCCTTTTAAAAAGCTGTTACTAACATGACTAGCAGTTCTGGTAGTTCTGGCAAAGAGTTCCCTTCCTTTCCCTTGCTTGCTTAGAAAGTGTTCATAAGCTCATGCAGATAATAGGCTGCATTCTCAAATATGTATCCTTCAATTCACTGTATTAAGACCCAAGAGAAAATAAGTTGACAAGTATTTTGTCTTGTACTCAATCTCTGTAATGAGACAGTCTGTCTAGCTTCACACTTAGAAAAAAAAGGATCCTTAATTTTCTGAGACACTTGAAAATCTCCACTTAAAATTACCCTTTTGCTTCAGTTTTATATTTAGGAAAAACTTTCTGTTTCTGTTGCATCCCTTCATCTCCTTGAACACCTGACCAAGAAGAATGACGACTCCTTATTTTACTTTTTTTTTTTTTAATGGTTTTCAGAGCAGTTTCTAATATTGATCCCAAGCAAAGCTTTCATCTTACTGTTTTTGTTTTTACTTGCTACCTACTGCCTGAACTCTGTAGGATGTAAAAGATAATGTCTTAGATGGGTTCAGGTACAAAGAAAAAGAAAATTAAGTTGTTAAACACTGCAGTACCTAGAAAACAACTTCTTAAAATATATTGAAAACGTAAATATGAAATGAGATAAACAAAATCTATCTATGGAGACTGGTACTAGTGTAAACAGGCTTTTGACAAGGCTATTTAAAAAGCAAAATGTGAGTCTGGCTGCTGTAAATATTTAAATTATGAAAAATCAAGCCTTCAATATCTTGTAGATTATTGTTCTTTTGACAGGAATTATAGTTTCGTTTTTCTCTGGTACATGAAATACAATGTTTATGTGTAGGATTACTTTTAACGTTTAGACTGATAAACTTCAGTAGATGTGAATTTAAATAATTTCAGATGCAGTCGTGGCCAACAGAGGGACAGTGTTACCCAGCACTGAATGATTTGCTTTGGGATTTCAGAATCAGAGGCTTCACGTCAGGCTTCAGTGTAGCATTATTTCGTGGGTAATTCCTAGCCCTGCAGTCATTTCTCTGTTTTGTGATACGGATTTTACAGAGTTAACATACTAGACTTTAAATAATGTTCACTTAAGCTAATCCTATACCAGTGAGTCTCTTGAACATAGGGTTATCGATAACAGCGTACATGTCCAATATCATAGAATCATAGACTATCCCAAGTTGGAAGGGACCCATAAGGATCATCGAGTCCAGCTCCTGACACCACACAGGTCTACCTATAAATTCAGACCATATGACTAAGAGCTAAGTCCAAATGCTTCTTAAACTACGACAGGCTTGGTGCCCTGACTACGTCCCTGGGGAGCCTGTTCCAGTGCGCGACAACCCTCTCGGTGAAGAACCTTTTCCTGATATCCAGACTGAACCTCCCCTGTCGCAGCTTGACACCATTCTCTCGGGTCCTATCACTGGTCACTAAAGAGAACAGATCGGTGCCTGCCCCTCCACTGCCCCTCGCGAGGAAGCTGAAGACCCTCAGCCTCCTCTTTTCCAGGCTGAACAGGCCAAGTGACCTCAGCCGCTCCTCATATGTCTTCCCCTCTAGGTCCTTCACCATCTTCGTAGCCCTCCTCTGGACACTCTCCAACAGTTTCACGTCCTTTTTTCACTGTGGTCACTGTGGTGCCCAGAACTGCACACAGTACTCGAGGTGAGGCCGCACCAGCGCAGAGTAGAGCAGGACAATCACCTCCCTCGACCAACTAGCGATGCCGTGCTTGATGCACCCCAGGATACAGTTGGCCCTCCTGGCTGCCAGGGCACACTGCTGGCTCATGTTCAACTTGCTGTCAACCAAAACCCCCTGATCCCTCTCTGAGGGGGGGGCTGCTCTCTAGCGTCTCATCGCCCAGTCTGCACGTACAGCCAGGGTTGCTGCGTCCCAGGTGCAGGACCCGGCACTTGCTTTTGTTAAACTTCAGGTGGTTGGTGATCGCCCAGCTCTCCAATCTGTCCAGATCTCTCTGCAAGGCCTTTCCACCCTCATCAGAGTCAACAACTCCTCCTAGTTCAGTGTCATCAGCAAATTTGCTCAAAACACCTTCTAGTCCTACATCCAAAATACACCCTACATCCAAAAAACATTGAAGAGAACTGGCCCTAAAATGGAGTCTTGGGGGACCCACTGGTGACTGGCCGCCAGCCTGATGTGGTCCCATTTACCATAAATATATTTATGTTTACCATAAATATATATATATATACTTCCATAAATATATTTATGGCAATATATATTTATGTTATATATATAACACATACTATATATTGTAATATGTTATATAATATATATTTATGAATATATATATTCAATATATTCAATCCAATATAAAAAGTAATTATAAACAGTTTATATATATTTTTCACTAGCAGCATTTAATGAAGTTGTATGCAGACAAAATAAGCTAGCAGAAATGAACAACTGAATGGAAGTTGATGTGTGTTATTTGTACCATTAGGGGAAATGCAGTTTTCCTATTACTTAGTATTAGTTTATTCAGCATAACTTGTTGAGTTTGAATTTGGCCCTAGCATCGAGAAATAGAAAGTGTACTACATTTTGTCTGTTCTAAAAGGTATTGGAGTGTGATAACCAATAAGCGACTATATGGTTTTCCCACCGGCATTGCATTTGCAAATATTGTGAAGAAGAAGGAATTAATTCCTCTGCACATTCTATGTTGGTTTTTACTCCAGCCTTTTTATGCCCTTTCAGTTTCTAATATAATTATCTTTTCTAAAATATTTTTTAATCTACCCATAATTATTCATTCCTTTCCAGAACACATTCTGTTTACTTCCAGTATTTGTGATCTTAAAAATTAGCTTCACTGTTTCTCTGACCTCATTTATTCTTATTCACATCCCTAATTGCATGGTTCCTGTATCTTTTCTGTTACCAGGTGCTTTCCATGTTCTGCCATCTGATGTTTTGCTATTTCTAGTCTTTTCCCGTCTCTCTTAAATTCAGTTTCAAAATCATTCTCTTCTGTATTCATGGCTTTTAAACTCAGTTTTTAATTATTCATTCATGTTCATCCTAATTTTCCTGATTCTAACAACTCTTCTGTGTTTAGCCTTAACTTTGGCTTTGTTCATGTTCTGTGAACATATACAATAGCTACGGCAATGGATATGTGATTTTAAATGCCGACAGTTTAATAATACAGTTTTATACACTCATGAAATTTTATTAAATATCGGTACTTTTTGAGCAAACGTGAAGGAGAGTATGACTACAAAACAGCATATTTATAATATATTTTTAATCTGTGGATTTTAGTATTATTAGTCTCTATGAAAGAAGTTAACAGCTATAAAACCTACAATTCATGGTTGTACGGTGTCTCTACAAATAGAATTGGAACCCTGTAGCTCTCTCTTCTTGAAGTATGCTTGCATGCCCACCTCATTAGTAATTATATCTGAGGAGTAATTTTAATTAAGTGAATTCCCTCTTAACAGAACCTGAAGGTAAATTCGGGTCACATTACCAAGAATAACCACACTGGAGTAAAAGTTTGGCTTAATAAACACATCTAATTTTAGCCAGTCAACTGAAGTATAATCTAACATGAACTGCAAATATATGTTTATGAGAGAATAATGGCCTATTTTAAGATACCTCTGTTTCATCATCTCAAAATAACAATGGCATATAGTTTGTATCTACAAGAGAGTAAATAGGATTCTATAAATTCTTTATATATGCTACACATGTAACATCCATACTGAATTATTATTTAGTTTTAGTATTTATGTATGCTACATATACATGTATATATGTATTAGTATATATAAACCAGAGATATTGTATCCCTCATTGTATATGCTACTTCTATATGCATGTGAGTGTGCATATACACATTCACACACTGGAAATATTTTATCCCTTAAATAGCAAAGACAGGTATTTCTTATGTAGATCAGAAGCTATTCTGATTATTTTGGCATGAAAAATGCATGTGCAAATACATGTAGCTGCAAGAAAAAAAAAGGCATACAAAATAGGCATTATGCAAAGGCTAACTAAGGTACTTCTATTACCCTAAAATATTAATTTTCACATGTGAATTCACAGTGCAGCATTTTATTACAGTGATTAACTGAAGAGACTCTGACAAAATTGTTTCAATTACAAAAAGATGATTTCTTTTTTTGTTTAAAGAATTTTTTATTCATTTTCTTCATTTCCTACATTACATTTCTCTATTCTGAGAAGAAAACATAGGTGAAATAGTATAACTGGGAGATGTGGGTGGGTAAAAGCTGTTAATAAATAGCTTAAGCAAGAATAACTAATAGTAAACTAGACATCTTTAATTCCACTCTTTCCTACATCATGAATTTTTGCACGGTCTCAAAGTATCAAAGGTAATGTTAAGGTATAGAGCATGAAAGTACCCTATCTTTCTACTTTTGTACACCTCGTTAAATTTGAGAATGTCCATAATAGGTCTGTGTGACAACAAAATAGCTTTCATTCGTGAGAACAATGGGTTTTTCATCACTTATACGGTTTCCAGAAATGACCAATACTGGATACATAGGAATAAGAAAAGAGGTATGACTAATTATCTGTATTGAAGTATCAGCATATTCTCACTTAACCTTCACTGCTTTGTGGTTCAGAAATTTCTCGAGCCACAGATGGTATCTTAATATATAACAGTCCTCAATAGATTTTTATACCATTTTTCCATCCAGATGCTTGTCTTTGTAAACATTTAGCAGAGTTTTTATGTAGTTTTCAGTATGTCTAGAAATACTTGGATGTTCCTGTTTTTATTATATATTAAAATTATTTGTAATAAATTCTACATTGTTGTAGAATTTATAAACCTTCTTCTGCATTCAGAAGAGGAGAAAGCTCCTTTGTGAGGTGAATAGTTATCACTTTCTCTCATTTTCAGCTTTTGATTTATTATTCAGAACATGTTGAGACAAGCAAGGTAGTCATACAACAGAATTTGAAAGAAATATTAAATCACTTAAGCCTCTCCTCTAACAGCATTTTTGTTAGCTTTTAATTTTAAATTGAAAATATATTCTTTGGAGTGATTTCTCCTGAAGACAGACAGCCTCTTTAATTTTAATATAAGCTAAAAATACATTTAGGGACAGTAAAACACGTAAGAGCCATGAGCATAGTATTCAGCCTATTCAAGCAAATTTGACTATTTAAGATTTTAGATGACTTTGCAAAACCCACTTTTTAAATAAAGTCTCCCAACTATAATAACATAATATTAAATACTTTGAAATCTCCAAGCCTTCACCCTCAACTTCACAGAAACTAATTAGTATGTCTACTAATTGGCTCTTGTCCCAAACATTTCTCAAAAGAGTTATATTATAGATGTATCATTTTGTGGTTAATTGCTCTTGCTATTGATGCTTTTTGATACTGTACTGTGTGACTATATAAAAAGAGTTTTGGAGTTAAATAATCTTATTCTGAAGAGTAGATTTTCTTCAGTGAAGATACTAAAGAGAGCTATCATGGCTTAGAAGCTCAAAATAACAGCAGAATTGGTAGTTGGATGCAGTGAATAAAATAAGCTGAAAAGTGGTCTTTATTTCCATGTAGAAAACAGTATCAATTATAGCTTTGATATATCTGGGGTTATGTCTTAAGAAACATATTTGCAAAACTTAATTAGTTGCTTTTGCTGGTTAAAATTTATAGAAAATAAAGCTAAATGCAGCGCAGGTTACAGGCCAATTAAGATTCAAATGGTTTTGCAGGTTTGCAAAGAATGCATGGTAAAATTATGTAGTTGCAGATTATTTTATCTTCCAGCCTTTATACTTAGAAACTTCAAGTTCTCTATATTTCTCTGTGACGGTGTATTCAGTAATTTGGATTTTGAGCTCTGGGAGCAGATTGTTGTGGGCAGTAGTACACTGGCATGAAAATCAATGCATTTTCAAACATCTATATGTTCAATGTATATATATGTCTTAATATCATTTTTTTAATTAATGTAACTTCTGTGCTAAAATTCAGAAATAAGTTTAATTTCATTCATCTTCTGAAGATGGAAAAAAGTTGTCACCTTTTGGTAAAGTTAATGTATTTTAGTTTTGGATTTTGAGCTAATTAATTAGATTTGAATTCTAGCAACTTCGCTAGTCATTTGTTAGTGATATTTTCCTTTTCCACTAGCAGCTTTCTTACAGCACAAGTATTTTTTGTGAGATATACTGAGATGATCTATTTGTGAATAAATATATTTTATAACAACTTCAGCATTAGAAGTCTAGTTGATCAGATTTGATAATTAAAATTGCCCAAAGTTTCCTTATCTTTTTGAGGACTACTTGCATGATTTATACATCTGATTATTATTTACAAATTCCATGGAAGTTTATAGTATTTGCAAGATTTGAAAAATGAACTCTAAGGCACAGTAGACTTCATTTAAAGGTACCTTTGGTGGCCCATAATAAGCAATGCCTGGATCCATTGCATATGTGGCTCACAGTTTTGAAGATTACTTTTCTAAGTAAACACAGCTGGAAATATAGTACTGTGCTTGTAAAGGATTGAAATAGTATATGACCAGAAAAGTTTAGTACTATTTAAATGACCTTTGTGTATTTCATTTTTTCTTTAATGTTTAAATGCATGTAGTTGTGTACAATTTCCATTCTCAGTTATCAATATTTTCCATTCTGTAATTGTAAAATAAAGAAAATATATTAAAGCAATGACATGATATATAGTAAGGGAACATGTTTCCATAATTTGCATTATATTTCCCTGACAGATTTATTTAAAATCAGTGGAATATCCACTGGTAGAGTACCTAAAGACTCCAGAATGTTTGCCCCTTTCTTGTCTCTAAGTTCTTTTGAATAAGAAAATCCCTTACAGTATATAATACGAAGAAGTCAAATAAAAAGAAATTTTATGTATACCTTTTTACTTCCACCGTCCACTTCTTTAAATTGGTTGCTGTCTTGCATCTAGATTAACCTGGCATAAAGTGAATGCAAAATTTGTGTAGCAGCTATGAAATGTATATTTTCACTCATTTTTTACAGAGGATATTATATACCTTACTAATTCCTGATTCTCGTTTGTTCTGTCTCTGTAGCTTGTTTTTCTTTTACTTGTATCTTACATCTTTTATTTATTTCTCTTACATTACTTTAAGCAAAAAAGTACATAGCCGTATAATAAGACACTTCAAAAAAGCATGTCCTTTAGCTTTTTCCTGGGGAAAGCTTCCTGCTGCACGCAGCCTTGTAACACTGCCGGTTCATGAGACCATGTAACTCTTCAAGTTCGTATAGTGTTTATAATGATCTAACTTTTCACAACTTCACCAAAATTTAATGGTTTTGAGGAAACATTATAGATCAGATGTGCTTTTCTAATGCTGAATTAAAAACTTCAGACAAAGCAGTTCATCTGTTGCTGAAGAATGGACTAGGTAGCAGTGAATGGCTTTGTCCATTATAAAATAGCTGTCTGTTTCTTGAAAAGCTCCTGTGCCTCTGTGTTCTTCAAGCTATTTTAAATTAAGGCAAGATCTCAAATTTAACCAAGTTATAAATCTCTGCAAACCATAGATTTCCTCGTTTTCAGGGTATACTTAGATTTTAACAGCTAACACTCTAGACACAGAGACACGATACAAGAAGTTGAGACTTGAGCAGCAGAAACTAAGAACAGCTACCCAAAAAATATGGGCTTAAACTGTAAGGTCAGTGATAGTAAACAGCTGGACTAAGGATAGTTTGAAGTATGTGGCTTTAAAAGGCTTCATCAGAAGCAGTGACGGAGCTCAGAATTTGTGCATTTTGCTGGTTTGGTTTTTCAGTAAAAATCTCCCCAGCCAAATTGTGCATTTCATGTAGCACTGCTAAGGGCTGGAAATTTTATGGATGTTTATTTGTTTGTTGTTTTTTTGTTTGTTTGTTAGTTAAATCCCAAGAAATCACAAACATACATACACACCAGGTTTACTGTCTATGAAAGGAGTGTTAACTACCTTAAAGCAGAGAAATGGTAGAATTCTGGCTGTTATCTTTATATCCTTCAGTGAATTGGGTGAGCATGTTGTAAAAGGAAGTCTGAACTGTATGATAAAGGAGACTGTTGCCTTTGTGAACTGTGATTTGTTGCAGAAGTTAGAAGGTTAGAGAGAAAGCATCTCAAAGTCTACCTGAATTGCCCCCTACAGTATGGCCTTCATTTTCTGTAAAAGAATGAGATATGTGACTACTGCCTCTTTCCCTTTCTCCCTTCCCTGCCTTTAGCTGCATAGCATAAATACACTGATTGTATTTTCTATTCCATCTTGAAATCTTTGTCATGCAACTACAATGTACTATAATCACAGTTCAGATTTTCAGGTGGAATAATAAACACCAATGAATAAAATTACCTTAGTAATTAACATTACCTTAGTAATTAACATTATATTAAGAACTGATCTGGAAAATATATCTTAGTTTTATTGCCAGAAATGACTGAACTGTTCTAGCTGATATTATCTGTTAGGTAAACATAGTCTAGTTTCTTGTAAAGAACATTTTAACCTGAACAGTTATAATTTTAAATTTTTTACATAAAATATGATTTTGTAATAAGAAACCTGGAGGAACTGAATTGATAAGCAGTGATATCAGTCTCACCTGGTAGGCATCATAGTTACAGGGTGAATAATGTATGCTTCTTTCTGAGGTTGTAATTCTGCAAAGAGTTTTCAAAATTAGAAAACTACATTAAATAAAATAGAAATAAGAAATAGAAATAAAAAATAAATTTCTTTAACATTTGATGTCTCTGTATTTTAAAACTCTTAATGTCTAGAGCCAGATTCTACATCTCTTACGGTGAGACAGAGGCAGTTTTGGAAGGAAGAAATATATATATTATATTTTTCTATATTATATATAGAAAGTATATGTTATGTATAGAAATTATATACAGAGAGGATATAATTATAATAAAGACATAATATTTTATCATAATTTAAGGCATTATATAATAATTATATATATTCTCTCTATATAAGATTGCTATACATAGGGCCCATTGCAGCACTCTTATTTATACTAAGTGCTTAATGTAAAACTACTTTCTAAAACTGCCTAACTAATTTGTAAAACTCAGAAGCAGTCTTTTTGAACTAATGCAAACATTCTTCAAGAATCTGAAAGCACGTGTCTAACGTAATACAATGGTAGGTGAGGAATTCTCCCTCTCTTTGCTTTCTTACCCTGAAGCAGCTGCAAGCTCATCATTTAAACACTGAATTAATTTAGACAGCTGCCAAGCATGCCTCATTTTTCCAAGCTTTTGATGGTCAAAGGCTTTTTATTTTCTCTTCTTATACTTTAAAGCTTAAGAGTCCTTGAGGTCTTCCACTCTTGACAGGCCCCAACCCCCAGCAGAAAACGGTGATATATGTAAAAACTCACATGCCCATCTTTTCATCCAGATAAGATTCTTCTATGTGCAGCAGCAAAGAAAGAAGATATCCTAGAGGACAACCTTTGTGTCCAGAGTATTTTTTGCCTTCTGGGTCAACCCCTGTAACAACTAGCCATTTCCATGCAAAAATGGCTAGCCAATTTTCAAAATAATTTTTGAGCTAGTTGGCTTACTGATTCTTAGCTGGATGTGAGACAGCCTTCATCAAATATCTGAATTGTTTAGTTTTTCTTTCCCCATAACACTTGTGTCCTCATGCATGTGTTGTTACTTAAAAGATTACTCTGTGTAAATGAATGGGATGTTTTGATTTGACTGCACCCAATCAGCTTTCTTTTGTGTAATAATTAAAGTCTTTAATGGGAATACCTTTTGATTCAATGAGACTGCATGTATATTTGAGCAGCTTTTTTTCCAAAGTATAGACTTCCTAGTAATATATGGTAACAACAGTTTAATTTCAGCTTTAATTTCAGCAAACAGTTTAATTTCCAGATTGTTTTTTATTCTCTTAAAAATCATGGTTAGAAACAACCATCGCAATTTATAATAGCTATCTCTATCAATAAGTCTATGGTCTTGTTCTCAATGATTTGTCTACAATTATTTATAAAATTCAGGGATTTCATTGTTGTTAATGCTATATGGGTTATTTCAATATAGTGAAATATTCATTCTCGGTGCTGTAGAACATGCCATATTTAAATTTGGGTTGCAGTAATGGATGGAAATCTGTAACTGAATATTATATTGAAACACCTAACTTTTTTGTTTGCTTTTTATTACAAAGCACATGGCACAGGTATTAGGTCAGTAACTGTTCCTTTCCAAGTGTGAATATTTAACATTGTGTTTGATATTCCATTTACAGCTGAGCCAACAAGAATCTCAGTTTTTGATGAGAATCTTGCAGAAGGGATAGTAATTGGCTAGTACTTCTTTCAGTCTCATTTTGTGACGTATAAATTAGAGGGGTGGATTTGTGATCAATGAATTTTATCAGATCATATTGAAACAGAGTAGGTTTCTTTCACGTGTCCCAAAATAGTGGTCAGTGATCACATAGCAAAGTCTGAATTACCATTGCTTTGAGTAGTTATTTTGTGTTCCATGTGCAGGACAGTTCTTTCACTTAGCCAGCAGCACGGATGGAAGTTGTGCCGTCATGCTATAACAGCAGATTTTAAAAATGTTTTTTGTTAAGTCAAAACCAACCGTTGACTCTGAAGCATGTTTTTGATGCTTGTTGACTTTTTACAATGTGAATATTCTCTGCATATGTAGATGCAGATCAAGGTTGCCAGGCCATTACCTCCATCCTTCAGCTTGTTAACAGAGAATGTGCTTAAAGATGGTGACGGAAGTTTAACAGAGTTTTCGAAGTGTGAAAACATGGGTTGGTTTTATCATTGAAATAATAAGGATGATCTGCTTAAATTAATTTAACAGTCCCATGGGATCCTTGCCTATGTCACTGTCAAATTAGAACGGAAAAACTCTGCATGCTCAGTGCACTCTAGAGTAACAGTGCTACGAGCATTTCAGCTTCTGATGGCTATTCTCTGTCTGTTACTCTTTCTTATCCCCATAGAGGAAGAGAAGTTATAATGGTGCAGTGACCTTATTAGGTCTCAGCAGTTGAGAACTGTCTGTTATCCACAGATGAGTGTTTAAAAAATTTGTTTACATTTCAAGTGCAGCTGATGTCCATTCCTCTGCACTGTCACCTCATGACTGATCCCAGCTCTCTGCAGTCAGTGATGGTGTAAGATTTGAGGGAAGGTGGAAAAGCTGTTGTTCCCTCCCTGTGCCAAATAAAGGTGTTACTGATACCTTTCTGCAACATCCTTTGCTTATACTTCCTCTAGCTCTTTTCCAATTTCCTTCTGTCAAAAAACTGCCCTTCTTGGAATGAAAGCATGGTTTGGAATACCTGCCAAGAAGCTCTTTTGGTTTCCATTTATGTTAATGTTTGCTTTTCTTCTTTACATTTCTTAAAGTTTTATTAAAATGGTGCAGAAGTTAATCTGCACTATTTTGCCACTGAAGGTCATGAGTCCAGGATTTTTTGATGCAGTTCCATGCAGTATTTATAATAACATGAGAGAAAGCAGTGAAAAGTCTAGGCAAAATTACACTGAATATTTTTTTGCAGAGAAGGAATTGTTAGCAGGTGTTGGGTTAAACAGGTGCCATGCATGAGATGACATTCTATGTCGGATCTAATGGAAGAAGGATTTTCAGATGGAAAATTTTCAAACACTTGATGGAGATCACAATAGATCCGTGCCATAGTCACATAGTCTTGCTCAGCTATTATGACGTCTAATTTTAATTGTTTTTTCAGCATGTTACATATGCATATATTTCAAGCAGTAATGTTATAGAAAGAAGAGTAATTACCTATGCAAAACCTGTGTACCATTTCCATAGTAAACTGGGTACTTCAAAAAATCATCTTGCTGAATAAATGTAATGTGGTTAGGTAATTTCTTAACTAGATTGTATATTACTTAAAATCTAGACTTGCACACAGTACAAATGTTAATTTGTTCAGCAGGAATGTGTGTTGAAATTGTCTGTGCTTCATTATTTATATTCCCATAGGACGCTACTTTCTTTAAACCAAACAATGGAGTTCATCAAGTTCCCAAGCCTGCTTTCCTGATGTAGCTTTATTTACTGAGTATTGTTTTTCACACATAAATAGTGATGAAGTTATGATTGGTGTTTTAGCTACTCTAACACATATACAACAGTGGGATGAACATATATTGCATGTAATTATTAGATCTGTACAATTCAGAATGTATTTGTTATGAAGATCAAGACTGACAATTTCATTATAAGTTATCACATTGCATCTGTTACACTTCTTTCTTTTGGTTCTGGTATTAAACTTTGACTTTCTGACCTAAACTACAGTGAAAGGCTTTAAAAGCTCTATCTAGTGTTATATTTGCACAATAATATTGGTAGAGACAATTTTTGCTATTATATCATTAAAATGCCTCAGTATCATTTTTGATAAAGTCCTAAACATATTTTTATGTGAAGGGTTTAGGTTTTGTACTAACTAGCTAGCAAATTGATTAAACTTCTTCGGAACTTTTTGAGAAATATGAGATGACATTTTCTGTATCAAGTCCCTCTTTCTGGCTTCTGTTTTGTCCTAGTCTTTTAACATTAGAGTAATCAGTAAATCCTTGCTATTGATTTCTCTTGACTTTACCCAGTAGTATGTAAGCGTGATTTCTATACTTGTATGAGTCACTTGGCTTCTAAAGAATAAATGTGAGGGTGGCCTTTGAGGGAAAGAGAATTAACGGTAATGGATTTTTTGTTTGTTTTAAAAAAGTTGTTATTTGGCATGGGATTTTTGGGCTTTTTTCAATTTTCCAGAATGCTTCCAACAAAATGGGTGTCCATGGGTAGTTCAGGCCTAGCATTACTTGTACTGTAATGGGCTTTTTTTCTTCTTTTTCATATTGTGTTTTCCTTAGTTTCTTTGCAATGTCAGCATGTAATTTGCTGCTTTTTTGATGATATAATTTTACTAGCTGCTCTGGAAAATAAATTTCTCATAGTTCCAAGTGAAAATACTTCAATGAGAAACAGTAAACTAGAAATGAAAAATCAGAGTATTTATTGAAAAACAAGTATAACACCACTCTACAGTTACAATTTAAATATTGCAGCTATTCAGAATAGTTGCTACAAGTGTTAAATTCCAAGGCAAAATATCTAATTTAATCTGAATTTAGTTATTTCCCTCAATTTTAACCCATCTTGGTCAATTAGCAGAAATTCTAATATATAATCCCACTCATTCGCCATCTGAATTTTTTGTTTGTTTGTTTTATAAAAAGCTGTTTTATTGTACAAGACAATTGGATTCTCTTTATTCCTTTGCAGAACTTTCTGAGTAGGTGCTATATGCATTTCTCTTTTTGGTTTTGATCAGTTTTTAGAAACTGTTGAAGAAAGAACATTTACCACCACAGTGATGGGGTCCAAAATGGATCTTGACAACTACCAAACTGCTTTAGAAGAAGTACTCACATGGCTTCTCTCTGCTGAAGATGCACTACAAGCACAAGGAGATATATCCAGTGATGTAGAAGTTGTTAAAGAACAGTTTCACACCCATGAGGTACATGTTTATAATCTTGTGTTAGTCATTTTCCTGCTTGGATCCCATAATAAATTAAAGAATATTATATATATATATATATATATATATAATTTTAATTTTTTTTTGGAGAATTTAAAAGTAATACTGGAAACTGCACCATATGCAAAATGTGAAAGTGTTTATTTCTGTTTTGTGTTACAAGGTTTGTACAAGGTTTGTGGAGGGTTTGGAAAAATAAAAAAAGCAAATTTGAAAATCAGGTTTGGAACGTGGTGAAATCAAAGATATTTCTCCAAAGCCTGTTCTTTCCTTCCAAAGAATCAAACCTAAAACAAGATTTTGTTTTTATTGTCAGGGTTTTATGATGGAATTAACAGCTCACCAAGGACGTGTTGGCAATGTTTTGCAAGTTGGAAGTCAACTACTAACAATTGGGAAGCTTTCAGATGAGGAAGAAAATGAAATCCAAGAACAAATGAATCTACTTAATTCTCGATGGGAAAGTCTCAGGGTAGCAAGTATGGAAAAACAAAGCAAGTAAGTAATATGCTAGGTAAAATAATATATATTGAGCTTGACTGGAACAATTCTGAACTTCAGTAACAGCTGTAGCTTTCTTCCACTTCAGTGTGAACAAGACTCAGTCTAAGCTCTTTTTCTAACCAGAAATTTAATGGGTAGTGATCTTGAAGCTTACATGTTGCTTTGAGACCAGAAGCTGCACAGATCAGCAGCTATCAACAGCTTGGACACTAATAGCATTTAAATGAAAATTTGTATAACCTGTCCCACTTTTTTTTCTGGTTGTTTCAACAAGTATCACACAATTTTTAGCTACAAGGGAGAGAATCTTTACAGAGATGCAAAAAGAAAATGAAAACAAATCTTTAAAACCTATAAAAGTTGATGCAATAAAAGCAGTAAATGGAAGGTTAGCTTTCCAGACAGTATTGTCATATGGGTTTATCTGAGGAAAAATTACAGTATCCAAGAAAAGTGCAAGATCTGTAGCTTAAAGTAGAAAGACAATTAAAAGTAGAAAAAATAAACTATTAATTAACTAGTCTTTGAATTATTTTTAACATTTTTAAGTCTTATTTTGAAATTTTGATTTTTGTATTAATATCTAGTACGAGGAAGTCCATAAAGGTAAGACCTTGTGATTGTGCTACAGTGGAGTAATTTATTTTGCAAGATACAGAGTAGTTAACACAGGAAATTAATTGAAAGTGGCTTTTTGTGTGTGTGAGTTGCATTCCTCCTGTCTTAAGAAACAGTCTGTTAGGTACCTCTGTTTCACATTCCTTTTCCTCAAACTTCTTTTTTTCATGTGGAGTCTTTTAATTTCTTTCTGATATAATAACTAAGTTTCAAATTCATAGTATTTTGTTACACCTACTGATCTTTCTGTATAAGGGAAGCAATGGCAAAGTTTACCACTATTATACTAAGCCAAATCCAGTGGAAATTTTAAAATTAATGGAACGTCACTATTAGCTTCTTTATAGTCAAGAAGTGTTAATTACTGAAGAATATAGCTATTCGATACAGCAAAGACAAATAAATGCAGTGGCAAACAACCTGAGTCTGAGATCCATGTTGGCTTCCTCTGGACTTTTATCCAGACAGACTTCATTAAAATCTTTCTGCCAAGACCTTAATTTTTCTCTCAGAAAAACCCAATGCACGTATACTAAGCAAGAAACTCTTCTGTTTCTTCAGTGCATCTGGAGAGCAAGTCCTTTTGCCACTGTAATCTTTATAAAAAGGTGAATATCTTTTTTAGTCAGGCCACTAGTCTGACATCCTGACTATAACAAAAATAAGAAGCTTTAGGGGAGATACGTGATTTCCTGAACCAGCATCTTCTCATCTGCTTTTGTAACTGTTAGAGATCAAATATTGGGCTGTATAAACTCATTGCTCTGGACACCACATATTGGGCTCTTGTAGTGAGTTTATGTGGCAAGGTTTTGGTAGCGGCGGGCTGCAGGGGTGGCTTCTGTGAGAAGAAGCCAGCAGCTGCTCCATGTTAGGTAAGAGGATTCTTGTGGATTCTTCTGGATTATTCTCACTGATGGGTTTTATCCATTGATGACCTTGCATATCTTTGAGAGTCTATAAAATTGTTGATGGACTTCAGCTATTTCAGCCTAACTTCCTCCAACTGAATTGTTTTCCAGGATAGTAGAATCTATGTACTTTGGTGTAGGCAGTTTTTATTTGCCATATTTTCATTTAAAACAACACTCATGGAGCAATCTCAACTCTATGTGTATATAGTATTTTGTCTACTAAAATATACCCTTTGATACCAACTATTCAATTTACTTCTAGATGCAGCTATAGCTCAGGGAATCAAACAGTCTACGATGTTCTTAAACACGTTATATTTGGGTAATACAAAATCAGAAGACGACATAATAAGATAAGAGCTTCACAGAGAATGTTGTGTTACTATTTAATTTCTTATACAAAAAATAAACAAAACAAACAAAAAAACTGTGATATATTTAATAAAATTTTGGTTAGAGCAAGAGAAAATTTCTCAGGACTGGTGTATTTAGAGATGACTAATTTTTACCTATTGGGTCAAAACTCCATTTCAAGCACCAGATGGAGGATTATGAACTTAAACAGCTTTCATATCACAATGTAATATATTTCTGGGTTATTATACGCAATTTAAACTTACAGAATCTATCTTGTACTTTGGTGTAGAGAATAATCTTCTGAGCACATTGTTGTAATCTTGTCTTTAAGGCAACAGTGATATGTTTATCCAAACAGAGATTTTTTTTGTGGCGATAAGAGCAGCAAGGCTGTCTGTCCTCTGTGGTAATGGCAATAGGAAGTGTAGTGAAAAGTAGCCTGCACTACAGCACAGGGGAAACAAAAGCAAGTAATCAGCAAAGAGTTAAAAAACAAAAACAAAAAAAAACCTGATAACTAATACTATAAAAGTGAAAGGGACTTAATATTTGAAAAATGATTAGGAGGTCAGAATATCAGAGTAATTTTAGAACACATCAGTGCAATTGATTAAAAGTGGTACAAATTGGATTTGCCATGTATTCACTCTGTATTGGAGCGTGTCCAGAGAAGGGCTACGAAACTGGTGCAGGGCCTGGAACACAAGTCCTGTGAGGAGCAGCTGAGGGAACTGGGGTTGTTTGGTCTGGAGAAGAGGAGGCTCAGGAGAGACCTTATTGCTCTCTACAGGTACCTGAAAGGAAGGTGTGGGGGGCCAGAGGTCAGCCTCTTCTCGCAGATAACTAGTGACAGGGCTAGAGGGAATGGCCTCAAGTTGCGCCAGGGCAGGTTCAGGTTGGAAATGAGGAGACATTTCTTCTCAGGAAGAGCGGTCAGGCATTGGAATGGGTTGCCCTGGGAGGTAGTGGCCTCACCGTCCCTGGGGGTGTTCAAGGAAAGGTTGGATGTGCTGCTTAGTGGTTTAGTGGGTGACATTGGTGGTAGGGGGATGGTTGGACCAGATGTTCTTGGAGGTCTTTTCCAGCCTTAATGATTCTATGGTTCTATATTTGACTCTTGCAGCAAGCACCACATTAACATTCTGAACGAAAACAGCCTGCTTTTTCATTTCTTCCTCCCACCCAAATAGGATTCTTTATAATAAAGCATCTCAGAGTGATAAATGAACCACTGGAGAGGAAAACTTAATGCAATTTACCACTTTATGGGGAATTCCACAACTATTAAAGCACATTCAGTTCAATGGAAAAGTGTTTTGTGCTTGAAAATAATGAGATCCATACTGTAAACAAAGATTACAATAAACTCTTGAGGTATATAAGTATTAAAATATCTATCAGATGTTTATAGAAGTAATTTGAAAAACAGAAAGAACCTGGAGAAATTGGAAAAAGAAAGCAACATTCTTCTGCTTAAGAATCAGACATGATTATTTTATGTATTTTATTTTCACATTTATGCTCCTTACTTCAGAATAGTAAGTTTTCTTTACAATAAGTATTTACTTGATCCTATCTTCTTTTTGTTACTTTTAAAACAAATTTACCAGATTTTCTATACCGTTTATTATTTCATTTATTGCTAAAACTTCGCTAAGATGAAGCATTGTATTTAATATCTGTAATGCTTTGGTTTATAGAACATTGAGTAAGAGAATAAAATACACGTTTGAAAATGAGGGAGGGATGGAGGTAGCTAATCCTTGTGAACCATGGGATATAATGCAGGGTGTCAGCGTCCTGTACTGTACCCCTTAAAGAAATAAAGTGATTAGAGAGGAAAAGGGACTATGTGTATCTTCTGGTCATTCTGATTGATAATTAACACAGTATTGAGAGAGAGACAGAGAATCATGAATATCCATTACACTCTGTTCTTAGAAAAAAATAATGAGAAATCTAATGCAAAAAAAAAAAAAGCTCACAA
Source organism: Anser brachyrhynchus (assembly GCF_964034855.1). NCBI lineage: Eukaryota > Metazoa > Chordata > Aves > Anseriformes > Anatidae > Anser > Anser brachyrhynchus. Next base: position 86,586 of record NW_027663920.1, read on the forward strand.
GTGTTTCTGTTTGATATTTACTATTTAGTCATCTGGATTAATGGAACACTTCCCATTTCTTGGAATCATTTTTTTTTTCTGTGTCTCAGGTTCCATCAAGATTTCTGTTACTAGTTCTAGTTGTTCCTGTGATTTCTTTTCTTTTGTCCTTACCTTCCAACAACTACCAACTGGAATCTTTAAAAATTAGTAACATTTCTAGAAAATAGCATAGCTTTGTAAAGTGCCAGGTATAACAACTGATTCTATTTCAGTACTATCCAGGACCAGTAAAGTACCTTTCAAGATATGACCATAACTATAATACTATTATAAAACAAGTTGTTACAGTGGTTTTTTTTTGTTTTGTTTTGTTTTTCCCAAATCATTATTTCCTGAGGTGGCTCACTTTGATGTTTGCCTGCAGTTTCTCCATTTTTCTGTATCCATGGCTCTGCAGTAGAAGATATATTACACGTCCTCAGGACTCCCTTGTACACTGTTCCTACTCTTTCTTTGTTTCCCAGATGTTTTTCACATTTCCTCTCTGTTACTGTTCCAAGACATTCTGGCTTGACTCATCTTTCTATGGCTACTACTAATACTCAATTATTTCTGTTTCAGAAATTCTCAGAAATTTGGGTTTTCTCTTTTGTCCGGATGCAAAGAATAAACCAGAGATAAATTGCTAGTGTTGTTGTCTGTCCCAAGAGAGCTTTTTTCCACAGAGCTTTTCCCCATCCAGTCAGTCGCCATCCTATATCATTCCAAACATTCTTCCTTTCCAGGTGCAGGACTTTGCATTTGTCCTGGTTGAATGTCATAAACTTTCTTGTTCCTCCAGCCCTTCTAGGTCTTTCTAAACAGCAGCTCTGCCCATGAGTGTAAAATGTGAAAGTGAATTTATAACTTAATGTATAGAACAGAATTTGCAGTATTTTGTATTCATAAATCAACAGGTGCTCCCAGGGATTGCTTATAAATATGCTTATAATAAGCAATCATATCTAACAAATTGAATATGAGTTATATGAGAGAAAAACAAATAGAGAATAGTACTGGAAATTTATCTATTTATCAATTTCTTTTTACAATATGAGTTAAAACTGTGTATACAGTATTTAACTTAGCTGCATAAATAGCAAGTAGTAATTGTATAAAAAGCTTGTTGGAGACTAAATGTTTGGCTCCTTCTGAGAAGATTCAAAATTGAAATGGAGGAAATAACATAACATTCAAGAATAGAAATGCTGTAGTATCAGACGTACCTTAAAATATAAATGGGCTACAAATGGGATATGGGATCAGACACAGTATGTCTGATGTTGACAGATATTAAATCCTGGTTCAGGAGAATGTAAGTGTCCCAAAAAGTAGCTATCTACATGTTCAATGCAATCTTCTGTTGTGATTATTTTGAAAACTATTAGGTATGCCTGGGAAAATACAGAATGATACTTAATTTGGACATATTTTGATTTGTTATTTTCAAAATAATACACTTCTGGATTTTTTCAAACTATCTTGGGAAAATCTGAAATAGTTTGGACAAACCCAGAAGTAATTGCATTATTTGAGTATACCTTGAAATTGTGACAAAAAGCTATATGTTTGGATTTGTGTAAGCACCTGTTAGTTGACTAACTGGTGTCGGACAAGGCCTCTTACACTTCTTTGGAGCAGTATGTTCACACTGCACTTCTGCCAGTCTGCATTTGTGCAGGTGTTGAGGGAGAAAAATATTCTTATGTTTTGTTCATCTAAAATATGAACAAATGGGAAGAAAGTCAATGTGAATCTGGGCACTTTTTGGTGCCACTGGTTGCACAATGACAAACTTTACAATAGCTTTCTCATTTTGGCTACATTTTTTTCACAAAGCCAAAAAGGAGCCAACTGAGAAATAAGAGGAATTAAAATAGAACTGTGAGCTAGAGTCTTTCTTCCATGACAGTTTCCTCTGGTGTGAAAGTTCAGCTCACATTTTCAAATCTTCAGACTAGGTTTTGAGAATAGCAAACTCTAATGGTGTGGTCCAAGCGTTGTGCTTCAGGTATAAGCAGCATAGTATAACTTATAATGGTATCACCAGATTTGCCATCATGGACAGCAACTTTGGCTTGATAAGTTAAAAATCCAATGTTATAGGAAATATGAGTAATAAAAATAACTACTTTTAGTTCCATTTTTCAGCACTAGTTTACATATTATTTCAAAGGTTCTTTTGATGAGATGAACATTTTGTTTAGGCAAGATTGGAGGATTTCTGAGGATGGTAAGTATGAAATGTGAAGGATTTGTAATGGATTTCTGGATACGTTGATTTGGAGTTATCAAAATACTTTGTTTAGGCAAAACTGAAGTATTTCCTTTTTTAATTTTTGAGAGTATTCTGTGCTGAATAACTGAATAGTTTAATAATCTGTTCTGTATAATAGCCTTAACTTCAAGGAACTTTTTAAGTACATATGTCTGAGGGCTTTTAAATGCTTGTAATAGTCAATACAAGAAACCAGATAGCAGGAATCTTGAATTTTCAAACAGCTTTAATAGAAATGCAACTGGAGAACAAAAATTTAACAAACTATAAATTCCATCCAGTACTCAGGTTCTAATAAATAATATAATAATTAACAAAAAATAATCCTAATTCTAGACTCTTTCATCTAAACTATTGCCTAATTCAAGACTGTTTCAACAAATCTTCACATGGCTGTTTGAAAATATTTTTTACTCTGGCTTGACATCTAGCCTCATGAAAATCAGTTTAACAATGAAAATGCCCAAAAAAGGTTTTTTGTTTGTTTGGTTTGGTTTCATTTTGGAAAGAATAGGGTTTAAGACTGAAATCAAAACCTGTGCTGAGCAGTTACGTAACTTTTTTAAAAAACATTTTATTATTATTATTTATTTTTTTAAATAAATTTTAAAAGGCCCAGCTCTCCAGAAAGTTAAGAAACTCTCTACATGAAAGTTAAGTTTCCTGACAGAAACAATAAGAGTAAACCTTGCAAAGCTGTTGTATAGTTTGCAGTCTGTATTCTACTTTTGGACTTAGGGAATTAACATGGATAATTAATAGTATACAGGGCAGACATTTCTTCTTTTTTTTTTCTTTTTTTTTTCATGTATAATTTGAAATGTTTATTTCTTTGTTTTACAGTTTACATAAAATCCTAATGGATCTGCAGAATCAGCAACTAGCCCAATTAGCTGACTGGCTAACAAAAACAGAGGAAAGGACAAAGAAAATAGATTCAGAGCCCTTAGGTCCGGATCTAGAGGACTTAAAACATCAAGTAGAAGAGCATAAGGTATGCTATGGAATTCATGTACTGCATAATTTGTGATCTGATAGACACACAGGAATTAGAGCAATTGTGGAGTTTTATGAGTTTTTGTTGCTTTCCCCATGCATCAACATGTATATACATCTTACATTTTAAGTCCCTGAAATTTCCCCTCTCTACAAGCTGAGGAGATATTTTTACAAATTTGGATTCAAATGGTCTGCATAGGGCATGCTCTAGTCTTAAGACTGCCTTCAATGAATTCCTGTTTAAACAAGTTCCTTTATACAAATGATTGTCTCCAGTGAATTGCATGGTAAAAATAGATGCTTTAATTATAAAGAACAGCCCTTTAGCTCAGGGCAAATTGAATCTGGGGATTAGAAAATGACTAAACTTTCTAATTTAATTGGTTTGCTGACTTCTCACGTCTTTCACAGTATGTGTTAAACTCACACCTCTACTCCTTGCATTTGCAATGATTTTTTTGCATTTTTGCATCACTTTCCATCCTGGTTTTGCCATATTTCAGATACTGATCAGGAAATAAGTCACTTTCTCCCTGGTTGTAACCTGAACCTAGGGATCCATGAGTGCTCTACCCCCTATTCCTTGATCAAGAACTGTCATGATAAAGTTAAGAAGTCTGAATTTTAAGGATTGTTTTAATAATTTGGTGCACTTCACAGTCCTTGATAACTGCTTATAGTTTAGCTCTCTGAAGCAAGTGGCATGAAAGTTGGAAAAAAGGATTCTTATGAATAAATCAGCTCACGCTATGCCCATGAAGGAATTAAAACTCTGAAATGTCTTAGGATAATGAATGTATGCCTTAACATCAAAAGTCTGTGAATTCCTTTGTTGTTGTGTTAAGCCACGTTATCATATGGCTTTTTTTTTTGTATGTGTGGGATTTTTGTTTGTTTTTTATTATTATTGCTTTATCCTCAAATAAAACTGAAGTGTTTTACCTAAAAGGTTTAAAATACCTAATCTAATCTCCAGCTGGGGCATCACTTCATACATAAGTGAATTCTTCTACTTGAAAAAGCAGCAGGAAATTGATAGGGTAAAGTTTAACATAGTTTGTAATACAGTTAAGGTTTCCACTGTGACTAGGCATATACAGTTAACCATGTTATTTTTCAGACTGTGACTATCATACTACATATGTATTAATCACTGGAGCACTCTACTCAGGTGTTGGTGGCATGGTCCAGGACTTTGTTTATCCACATTCTTCTGTTGGTTGGTAGCTAGTTATAAATACCTAAAAAGTGCGTCAGGTAGGAGGTGATCCTGGATACCTGGTTTTTGGGTGAGTGGGATGAGGGTGTATTTCAAGTTTTCTTTAAGAAACAAAATACAGAACCCAGTAATTTAATACAGTGGGATAACTATTAGGAGTTTAACATTTACAATTTGTTCTTAGTACATTAAGATAAAGCTTGAGATAGATAAAAATGAAAAGAAATTGAATATTGCCTTCTCTGTGACTTGAAGTTTCAGTACCAATGCTTCTTTAGCTCCTGTTTTTCCCATCTTTGTCACTTGTCCTCTTGTTGCATTTCAGCAGAGAGACCAAGCAGATAAATCTGGTTGTTCAGTTCCCTATTTAGTGACAGAAGCTTGACTGGCTTTATTTTTGTTAACAAGCAGAAAGGTGGACTCTCCATCTTGCACAGAAAGTTAGGGAAGGAAAAAAAAAAAAGGAAAATAAAGAGGAGACACTAAAACCCACTAAGAGGTTCCAGTACCTTAAATCCTTTCTTCTTTTCCCCTTTACTCTTTATATATATTTATATATTTATAACCTATATATGTATATATAGGTTAAATGTTTAGTGACAATACGGTAGACTGTCTTCTGAAGAGAGTGAAGATGTATGAGACCTCCACACTGCCCTTCTATATGAACTGTGAGGAGGGAGGGAACAATTGATTAGATGTATATTGCATGAAGTGTGGGAAATTTGGGAGGGTCAGAGAAGTGTCAAGAGTTGTAGAGATTTGAGAAAGTTAGGAATTATTCAAATACCAGTTTGTTCAAATGTTATAGATTTTTCTTCACTTTTAGCAGTTTATTATTTCTCAGTAAGGAAAAAAAAAAAAAACCAGCCCTGAATTTTATAACAGCCTGTAGCAGGCTGAATACCAAAATTCAACAGGCAAGAAACCTTTTTTTTCTCATGTTCAGAAGTCATCAAGTGCCTCTCTCAATTTTTGTCCTGGTTTCTGCAATAAGGGTGTGGCATGTATTTCCTAATCTTGAACCATCAACATAGTTTCATCCTATGTTATTAATGTTGTTTGTGGGAGTGCCCAGCCAAAGATCATATGTGATTGTTTAATGTAAAAAATGCATAACTTTAAAACTTTTGAAATTTAAAAATATTTTAATATGCTAATGAAGTACACAATCTAATCCACTGTTTATTTAAAATGTGTGAGCTATTGTTATGTATAGATGCTGTAATGATATCTATAAATCATCAACTACATCAACTCAACAAATATTTTCTCATGCTAAATTTTCAGTCTAAAATACTGTAAGAGTTATGCCTTGCGAGTGAGTAATAGTAAGCTATTTTCATGAAAGGAATAGAAGTCTACAAAATATGCTTTTGTTAGCATGTGCACACTATTGTAACAAAATGCATGTAAATATACTTAGTATTGAGAGCAATAGGATTACAGGGTTCTTGCAGTTGGTTAGTTATTCACATTAGTTAGGGAAACTCCAAATACACAGCGCTTTCTTAGTTGGGAATATATTTTCCAACATTTATGTTTTAATTATAGGCATTTCAAGATGATTTGGAACAGGAACAAGTAAAGGTGAACTCTCTAACCCATATGGTTGTGGTGGTGGATGAAAACAGTGGAGACAAAGCTACTGCTGCGCTGGAAGAGCAGCTTCAGGTAACTGAACTGAGAGAACTGAACTTCTGTCTCAGAGAAAGAGCTTTCAGAGGCTTTAAGTGAAATAAGATTGAATAAGAACTATTTGTAACATACATTGGTGTATCTCAGGAGATATTTCTGACTACGACTTTTGTATAGATGGGTACATACAGGTGTGTTATTTTACAAAGATCTTAGAGCAACTTTTCTGGTGCCTTCAGTATCAACCTGATTTATTTATACTCAAGACCAAATTACAAATGTTCGTCTTTTGTTTATCAGCTGTATTTCATTACTACTGACAGAAGGAATGTGATTCTCTGCTATAGTTAAGGAGAAGGACATAGCATGCAGGAACCTACATAATTAAGTGGATTGTGAGTTTACTGAAATATTTTTGTTCTGATGGGAAACTTGTGCATGTGGTATATTTTGGTGTTGCAGTGCATTATGTGTCATTATCCACTGTTAGGTGCTTAAAGGCACATTCGTATTAAAGGATATCCAATAAGTTTTTTTGTTGTTTTTTGTTTTGTTTTTAATGCTAATACTGGCCCCATCAAATTGAAAGAGGACCTGTTAAAAAATAAGCAAAACCAACTATGTGCACTAAGCAAAAATAAGCAAAACCAACCATGTGAAGGATCATCTAGACAAATAATGGTTATCAAAAATATTAAGAACACGTTGGTTTAAAAAAAGAAAATTTTAGGGGGGAAAGGTATAGTTTCTTTCCCAATAGTTTCACTTGAACACATTTTGTAGGAAATAAAGGGAATTATCTCAGTCTGTCCTTAGATTCATTTCTCCTTTTCTAGAGTATATCCTCTTCTGTACACTTGTTTTATTAATGTTTTATCATTTAGGATTATTATGACAAGGCTTCCTAGTGTACCAGCATTGGCAGAAGCTAGCAGCAACATCCTTTCAATTTGTTTCAGACCTGTTCTCCATTGCCTTTCGATTCGCAGTCTAAACAACAGACAATAACTTCTGTATATTCCATTTTATAAAAACAATTATTTGAGTATCTCCTCAAATGATGCATCAGAGACATATTTGTGATTAAACTAGCAACCTAGATGATCTAAAAATTGTCAAACTTTATTTTAAGAAAGTTTAGCATTTCATTCTCAAAATATATATATATATTAGGAAAAAAAAAGTGTTGGTCTTACTGTAACTTCTGAGTGAACTTAGATGGACGCTTGGTATTGGGACATTGACTGGAATCAGGAAGAAAGATATTCCTGAGTTGGTGGTCAGATGTCCAGACCACTGCTCAAGAAGTACGTTGGTATTAGAACCAAAGTTCCTTCCAGTTTTCTCTTTTATAAAGGAGAAAGTAGTTTCCTTCACTTTGTTTCACTGCTCAAGGAAATAAAAAGATTTCTGTTTTTTTTGTTTCTTTCTTTCTTTCTTTCTTTCTTTCTTTTTCAATCATTAAAGGCCAAGATTTCTCCAGAGAAACTCTCAATACATTCAGCTGGAAGTTATGTCCACAGCACAGACAGATGCGTATGCTGTCTTGAATCTAGCCAATTTGGGTACCAATCCCAATAAATCTGTAATTAGTCTGGGATTTAGTGTAGGTAGTACACATTTGACTAAGATGCTGGACACTGACACTACAAATTGCTCAGACATCAGGGAACACAACCCTGGGAAAGAAACAATGTAGCCTACACTTAACTATCAATTATTACTTCTTTTTAAATTTATCTTCAGTGTCAGAATCATGGTGTACCAGCTCAAGACAGTCTTTATCTCAGAATTTCTTGCCAATTGCTTGCATTTTCTTCATTGGAATAAAGCATATCCCTTGCAAATTCACGGTTCCATAAGCTTAGCTAAACTAAGAAAACAGCTCGAATGGAAGAGTAAAATTAAAAAATAGATGGGAAAAGGTTTAACTGGGATACTATTCTATGTTTGTAAAATGCAGGTTCTTGCAAAGAGGGCTATGGTAAAGTATGACCAAAAAAAAAAAGTGATAAATATTAAAGACATTCTATATTTAATATACTTCATAAATCAGAAGATATACAACTGAGATCTTTGAACAGTGTGGGGAAAAAATATAGAGGACTGTGGATTATTGGACATTTAATCTAATCTCATATTTTGGAGAATGAATGTTCTTCAGTAAAATATAGGGTCACAGCAGCACTCTCTACTACCCCTACCCCTCCCCACAACAGGCAGAGTTGATTATCTTTAAACTAGGTATGTGGAGAAAGCCAACCAGTTTAAAAGATGGAGTGATGGAAAGCAGATATTCTAGTCTTGTAAGTGTGACATGGAATCCAAAGTCCTACAGAAAAGGCATGTGCAACAAAACTCAAGTACTCAAGTATAGCAAGAACCATACAGGAAACTCACTGAGGTTGTCAGTGTAAGCATGAGTAAAAATGATTGAGGGCTCTTAATGTTTTTAATTTGGTCTTCTGTTTATTTTATGAGAACCTATATAAGCCTACAGAATAAAAAGCTTATTAGCAGTTTCAGTAAATAGAACTCACACATTACTGTGTTGTGTTTACCCCATTAAAGAAGCATAACGAATAATGTATGTAAATGGAGCACAATGGAAATATGTCTCTTTTTAACTGTACCAGTGGAGAAGGTGGCTGTTATTCAGATAAAGGAAGCCCAATTGTTACTGTCACTGAGGAGTTATATTTGTATTGTCACTGTCATTCCAGGTATATTCCTGGAATGATGCCAGCAAGGGAATTCCCGAGGCACTGTATTCTGCAGCACAGGCATGCTCTGAGCAGTGTGCAGGCTGGTGTGGAAGAGTCCTGCTGCTGTACAGCTCCCTCCTTCAATCGTACTCTCTTAAAGAAGAGTCTGAAAGAAAAGTTCAATAATCCCATTGCTCTGAAAGTCACAGAATATGTAGCAGTATTCCAAGTATCAGTAAAAACAAAATACAGATAAAAGGTCATGGGGCTTAGGGTTTTAGGGGTGTCTGCAAAATTTCATGCCTTTATGCCTAGGAGTTACGACAGTTCACCCACTGTCCTAGCAAAATGTTATATCGCCTTTCCTGAGTGTATGAGAACATCATTTGGATTTTTTTTTCTATTCACGTGTCACTCGCAAACTGAATATATAAGCACAGGAGAGACTTCACAGGCCCACCCATTAAAGCATTTGACAAAAGCACAGTGGAGCAAAGTTCAAAGCTTGATTATGTATCTGTCAGTCTGACTTTTAAAAGCAGAACAAAACAAGAGTGTGTGCTGTCAGACGAAAGACTTAATAAGGCTGCCTGAGTGATGCTGGTCAGGATCAGATCTTGAAGAAAGTGAAATGTTACTGCCATGTAATAGTTGAGACTGCATTATCCAAGCGGCTGTAATTCAGTAGTCTTTCTGTTTGAAAAGGTTTGAGATGGTGATTCCTGAAATATGTATATGTATATACAAATATATATATATATATATAAAATACATATATGTATGCTTACATGCATATATATGTATATCTATATATATATATGTATGTCCGAGTCCTATTTAAGAGGCAGTTAATGGTGTAGAAGCCAAAAGCATTGCCTGCAATAAATTATTCATATTCATATGCTAACATTTTTTGAGGGGGAAAAAAAAAAAGACGACTTTTTACAGCTGCTGCCACAAGGTAGTCTGAGAGACTGCAGCTAGCATGGGTGAGTGTGAATATTACATCTACTTTTACTTGACATATCAGTGAGACATTTTGTGAGACTCTGTGGGTTTATACTGCTGTCGAGAACTAGCTATTTAGACGTGTAACTCCAAGACCGCGATAGGTGCAGTCCAAAGATCTACCAAAAAGGCAGATGCAGAGTTAGGCTCAAATCTGTATTTCATGCTGCAAAATCAGAGGACTGTGCTAGCGAATCAGTTGCTATAGTCTGACTTATTTCTCAGTAAGTGTGGGGAAATTGCCTTCAGCCAAGAGAAATGATTGAACGACATTAAGAAGCCCTGAAGGTAGGGAATTTTTACTCTAATTATACCCAGCAGACAGTTGGTCCCTTAAGGACTCTGGTAGGCTGATTCAAATTTGAGTCCTCCCCAAGCTTCAGGGATCCGTGCTGGAATGAGATCTGCATTAGATGTATCAAATACTGCTTGATGGCTGCTGAAGGAAAGGAACCGAGAGTGTAATTTACACAGTCTAGTGTATATTCATATTATTCAGGGTACTGTCCTTTTGTTGATGGTGAAGTATAGCTAGTTCTTGTAGAAATACATCAAATTTTGCACAGGGGAAATTCAGTGAATGTGCTAAACACTTGTTTTTAAATTTGATTTTGCATATATATATATATGAAAAAAATAATTATTTCTCATTACTTTATGGAGTGGATAGCATTACTTTATTTAAAAAAGCATCTTACCAAAAAAAAAAAAAAACCAAAAAACCCTCTTCTATTAGTTGCAGACTTCAGGCTTATTATTTCACTTTTTTTATACATTCACTCCAGTGTTCCCAAGAGTTGCACTGGTTTTTTTCATTTTATCCTGTTCATGTACTTGCTTACTTTGACCTTTTTTTGCAGACTGGGACTGTTTTATCTTCTGCCCTTTGTAGTCATAAAGAACATTCCTTCAGAGTCCTCTCAATACAAGAAAAGTTTCTTTTGCATGCAAATTTCTCTGAAAATTCCAGTTAGGGTCATAAAAATAGGCATTTCAAAGGCGCAAGAAGACATTTTACTTTTTACTCTGGATTCAGCCAAGTTCTCTGGAGTTATGTTTTCCTGGGTGTTGGGAGCAAAAACCGTGGTGCAGCCTGAGTTTCCAGATATCACACAGGCTACTTACAGCATCAAGTACTATTTGATGTGAAAAAAGATGCAAAATTGAGCACCATCTGATTCAGTAGTCACTATTCAGCTCATACACAGTTCCCACACGATTGCATTTGGCTTGCATCAGAGTTTGTATCTACCTGATTTTTTTTTTGAATTATCACTTAATTTTGTGCAGAGTAATTTATTCTGATCTAGATCTCTTTTACCAGTGAAGAGATGTCTGGTCATGAAAAGACTTTACTAAAACATTGATTTACATCAGAGGTTAATGTCCCAAAACTTTTGCTTCTTGACTTTGGGATTATTTATGTATCTTTTAGTAAAATCTGTTAAGTGTATTTTAAAAATACAGTATGTAATTAGCATCCATAAACTTTGTTGTTACTCAGACCTTTAGGCACCAAAACAACCAAATGTGGTTCACCTCACTATCTGTATATATAGAATTTTACAAACAGAATTTTCTCCTCTGCTAGTGGAGAAAAAGGACATACGGAAAATGAAGTATTTAGTCTTGGACATTGTTATGTAATGACAAGAAGCCCCTTCTTTTGACTTATTGAATCATTACAATGTTTTTTAGTAGTTGACTAGTAATAATTACCCTGAATTTTGGGAATTGTTAGGAAAGAGTTTCAGAGAAGAACCATCTGAACTATAAGGAATGATATGTTCATGATTTCTGAACTAGTAATCAGCAAGCAAAGATTCCAAGGGGAAGAAAAAAAAAAACGGAAAAAAAAAAACCTGTATTTGAATGTAAAAAACTGTATTAGTGCTGCATATTTGCAGATATGCTAGGTTACCTTCTGGCCTTGGAAAAAAGGGTTGAAATTCTCTAGAGCTAGAGTGGAAATGTAATCAGATTCAGGACAAACGACAGTAAACATAATTTATCATGTTGCTACATAAGATTTTTAGTTTTTCAGATCAGTAAAATTAGTCAAAATATAATTTATGCAGAAAAGGCGTTATTGACTATGCATTACAGTACACATAGTATTTAGCCTGTGAGGCCAAAAAATACTATCTTAAAGTCATGAGTTTCCTACAAAGGGCATTTAATAAATAAATAAATAGATAATGATATTTTTATTGGCTGGTCATCAATTATTTTCTGCAACAATTATAATGCAATTTACAAATTTATTTAATGATGAGAGGTAAAATGAATGAATAAAATGTTGCAGTGTTTCCTACTAAGCTGAAGGCAAAAGTGTTTCACCAGTAATGATATGACTGAATGTCATGACAACTGCCTGTTCAGTCTGCAAGATTTATTATGGTGTGAGCCTTCAGTAAAAGAAAAATATGGAATCTGCTTACTTTTTACTTTGATATAAAATTGTTAAAGCCACAAATTCAAACAGCAACCTAAAATTTTACCTTTCATTTCCTAGGAAGTGCAAAATAAAATTTTCAATCCTGATAGAAAGTACGTTTGGATCTTTTACATGCATTTCAGTTAGATATAATATTTAAATACCCTGGTTTTAAGAATTCACATTTTGAATACTAAATTCTGCTAAAGTTAAATTATAGCCCCATGAAAAATAAATACAAAAATATGAAATATGAATAAATAGGAAAAAGGAAAAAAAATCCTTTTGTCAATACATATGCAATTGAAGTTGATGGAAAATAAGAACACAGTAGTATAGAGTATCCTTCAGATTTTATAAGGTTTCGTATTTGGGAGGAGTTGAATAATTTGCATATGGTGTTCAAGGGTAATTAAATCATTGTAATTTGTTACAATAAAAGTTTTACAGCATGTTGCACCATCACAGCTCTAGTAAGTCCTATCTTGTCTCAGGCATTTTTCACTCAAGGTTGACAGGAAAATTAAGTAAAGTGATAATGCTCACTTTCAGTTAAAATGAGGGAAAGAACAACATAGCATTTTGCACAGCTATATAGTAGCATATGCTAGAAATATACAAGAAACCTCACTGGGGTTTGTGCTACTGCTACCTTAAAGGTTTTTTTCTCTTACGGCAATATTGTAAAGGAAAAAAAGAACTTAGATCAACTGCATTGACAGAACAACTTAAAAAACAGATATTTTATTGTTACAATTAATTGTTTGGGCCCCTGTAATTACATTTCAAGTAGTTGTGCTTTGGGATTCATAAAGTTATGGATTTATTTATTTATTTTTAGTTTTTTTGACAGCACAGTGCCAAAGACTTAACAGAAAAATGTGTCTTTAGATTACTGTTAAAATTATCTCCCTCTTTCTGGCTATATCACTTTGCCTATTCTCTCTATTTGAGTCTTATTTCAGTAAGTGGTAACATCTATTTCAGTGTAACATGCAACATATTTTAAGGACTTAAGATTGCAAAAAGTGAGTTATGAAAGTGTTTTCACAAACATATATGTCTATAGGAAGATCAGATTGCATTGTTTTAAGAAATGTAATCAAATACTTTTTGTGTTTTTCTTTCCTTCTAGCACTTTGGAAACAGGTGGGCAGCCATCTGCAGATGGACAGAAGAGCGATGGGTCCTTCTGCAAGATATTCTTAGAAAATGGCAGCACTTTGCAGAAGAGCAGGTGAGTAGCGTTAGCAGTTATAAATTGGAACGTCCTTCCAAAAATTGCACTAGGAATGGCCTGAATGAAGCCTTTTCATGCTGTTCTCTTCAATCTTCTTTCAGTGCCTTTTTGATGCGTGGCTTACTGAGAAAGAGGATGCTCTGAGCAAAATTCATACAACTGGCTTTAAAGATCAAAATGAAATGCTGACCAGTCTACGCAAACTAGCTGTATGTATTTTTTATTGTCCTATATTATGCTCAGCTTTCCCATTCATTAATATGAGTGCATGTGATTTTATCCTACCCTCAGATAATACAATTTAATAGAATAGTTGGTTCATATTTCTGGGAATGGATGTTATGGAATAGTGCATGGAATTGGTTGGTCCATGATCTTGCTAGTAAGTTAACTTGTTAACAGATATGTTTCTTGGTTGTCTCTTCTGTCAAAAGTTAGTGAACTGCAGTAGCATTGTGTCTTAAATATGTGATTATATATATGCACAAAGACATATTAATGTAAGTAATTATCATACAGCAAAATCCATTATACATTCCTTAAACTTGAAAAAGCTAAAGACACAAAAGCTTTAACTTTTAATATTAATATTACTTTACAACTTTACCTCAACTGTGTTTTGGGAATCCACATGCATACACGAAATACACCCTTTTCAACTTATCTTCTGTCTTATTCTTCAGAAGATACTCTACAATTCATCGTCTTTATGGACGGAATGTACTTCTCACTGGCTTAAAAAGATGCCTTACCTCTAAAAATGCAAAATTTGGCACAAACTGGACTTGGTTCTATAACATTAGGAGCTTTGAAAATAAAATGGTGTGTTAGGAATTATCTTATACAAAAGAATGACTGCTTATGCATTTAGAGGAAAGGAAACATTCATGTCCATGCTTTTGTTAAAGTGGGTAAATTAGTACTGTAACTAGGAACTTCATTTTCTTTTTGAACTTAGGAACTTCATTCTTCTGTTTAAACAGATATTGTCATTTATTTTGTCAATAGGAGAAAAAAAAAAAAAGACTCCTAGGCATTATTTCAAGACTTTGGACTGTGGTTTAAGATTATTTTAGGATTAAGTCAACTTTCATGTAAAGGAAAGGAATTATTTATGTAGTCAGTTGTCTCTGTGTATATGCTTCTTGCAAATTCTAGTAATCTAACCTGTAAGCAATCTTGACATTGATTTCAATCCTTTTATTAATGAGTAATGAATTAGAGGCAACCCACAATGCTCTAGAGTCCCTTCATGAAAAGGAATGTATAGCAAGAAACTGAGATTTATTCAATAATTTAGCATTTCTGGGTTTTCGCAAGATGATGGAGGAGATTGGAAGTGGAGGTTGAAACATTTATCAGAAATAGTGAAGTAGAAAGCTATTAATGGTTTGAAAGTGTTACAGATAAGACCAGTTTGGATACCTTCTAGAATTGCTTGGAAATATGATGCCAAGAAGGAAATACTTGCCTTTAATGGTATTTTCATAGATATAGTTAATGAAATAAAGACATACACTTACAAAGCTAATTGTGTTGTTAATTGTTACTGTAACAAAAGCATTGCCATGGAACTAAATGTTTCAACATGATAATAACGAAAGTGATTATTTTATCAGACTGGACCTATCAGGTTTTAGACTCAGTAGCAGTCTTCTCCAAATTCCAGTGACATATTTCTACCTTCACACAATATTGAATTGTCAAGAGTTCTGTGGAAGACAGTTTAATATTTTAGTCTTCTCTGAATCACACGGAATTTGTATTAATGCATTACCCACATGAAAATTCTTCTCAGGAAATACATTTTTCAACTCTTGGACTGGCTTTTAGAAATAGGGGACAGTGGGATCATTATATGCTGACACTGATGTGCAAGTCGTACTTGTCTTTTTGTTTATGTTATTTTGGACATAGTGATGTGTTTGGGTGTAATGAAGCAGCTGTCATGAAAAACTGCCATTATAATTAGGCCAGCCTTTTCTAGGGTTGTAATAATCAGAATTCACATACATTCTTTACAAACATAAAAATGCTTATACTGTTAACAGTATGGTAACAAACTGCAGTGTTTTTTTGTTTGCTTTCAAACAAGTTCAGTAGGAATGAACATCATATCTTAAGATTTTTAGTTTTGATATCATGATATGGCAGAAGAGCTTCCAGCCTATTTGTCCTATTTTACATGAACTACCTGGTCTGATAATCCGAATCCTAAACAGAAGGATTGGGATTCTCTACATGTGGATTCCTTTTTTACAAGTGCTGGGAGATTTTGGCAGCCCAAATTCTGATCATTTCACTTGGTATAAACAAACATGTTTGCCAAAAATTGACTGCAGGCTCACCGTTATTAACAAATACTAGTTCTCTGCAGATTCTTTCTCAGATGTCATTCTGCCAAACTGGAAAATAGAGGCAAATTAAAACACGTTTGTACTAAAACTATGTAAATTAAACTTTGATTTTCAATTTGGTGTCAGAATGCTCTAATATATGGAAATTAGGATACACTCTGGACAGTGGGAACTTGAAATCCATCTAAAAAAAAAAAAAAGATTCAGGAGGTCCCAAATATTATGGTGCTCTCTCTCCTTTTTGCTTGGCTTTAGCAGTCGAGTTTTCTTTGTTAATTTTTACCAGCTGAAATGAATCGGTGAAATTTATTTTTGATCAATTACCAATTCATCCAGTTCTAGCTTTTTTTTTTTCTTTTTAATTGGTATAAAGTCAATTAGATTTCTTCTTAATTTATATATAGTACCCACAATATCTGTTTGTAAGAATTTTTGTTCAGGTAAATTTTATTATTTAAAAAAAAAAAGTATTTCTTAATATCAAATGGCTTGTGCAAGAGGATTCATTCAGAATTTATATATTTTATATTAAAATTATATAATGTATATATTTATATATGCTATTTATATATTTTGTATTTGCTCATGTATTAACACTGACTTGTGGTCATTTGTTTCTGATCTTGAAGGTTTGTTGCTCCAGTTCTAAAAATATTTCCCTAGAATAACTGTGTTATTATTATCTTTGACTTCTTACACAAGACAAAGGGTGACATAGAGCATGAAATAAATTGGAGGATATTATGTACGGAGAAGGCATAACACAAGTGTGCAGAATGAAGTGAAATTTCATTGGCAGTTATGGCATGGGCTTGATAGGCTGTTTCCATGTTCTGCGCTTAAGTTTTGCAGCCTGTAAAATGAAGGGGATGGTATTACTCTTTTTTAATATAAAATGCTGAGAACTACTGCAAAGGTATAAAAAAGTTAATTCAATTAATAAATTCAATTGATTAGCATATAGTTAAATTTTCACTTGCTTCACTTAATGCAAATTTCTTTACTTATTAGAAGAAATAAATAAGATACTGTATTAACACTGATTCTTACTCGAATAAATCAGCAGCCAACCAATTAATTTACAGCAGATGTTGCTTGCTATAATATTTCAATGAGCAAAGAATGTTTTTGTGAGGTTTAAGTAAAAGCAAAACAGTAATAACTAAAGTAAAAACTTGGAAACAAAACAAAACAAAAAAAAAACAACTGGTGAAAGCACATTAACCACAAATAAGGAAACTGCTTTATAATGTTCAAATATTGGAGTTTACAGTATGCACTTGATAGAAGTTATGACTGAGTTATTTGATAATTAATTTCATAAAGCAAACAGTCCTGTTTATTTTCTTGCAGCAAACAGTCCTGTTTATTTTCTTGCATATAGCTAAATTACATATTTTGATATTAGCTTGAAGTCTATCCTTGTACTGGAAAAAAAAAAAAAAATCAAAACTAAAGCATGTATTGGTTACTGTAGAACACCAGCACGTTTTCAGTAAGGAAATGTGAAAACAGAATCCTCCAGTATGTTTTTGCAGTTTAACTGTTACTATCACAAAAGAGCATTAGGTAGTTGTGAGCAGTAGCTTTGACAGAAAGTTTTAGCATCCTTCCTTTTGTATTGTTTCATTTATTGGTTGTACTCTATGTATCTTGGCTTGATGCTGAACTCATTTTCCATAGCTGTTGACATCAACAGAGGTCGGAAATAAAACATCGAAAGACAGAATTTTTTAATGATGTTTCACTGAGTACAACTTCTGATGGTTTTGATGGTATGGAGCTTTCAAACAAGCTTTTTCTGACAGTTTAGGCCCCAGGGAAAGGTAAAATATAGTAATCCTTGCAAAATTTAAGCTGGTAATTTATTTTACACCTAGTCTGCTCCCTGTGTTAGATCTGCTACTGTGTAAACAGATTGTTAAATATGAATTGTGGTAGTAGCTATTTCTTAGGGAGATGTCAACTTAATTTTGGTATTCATGGTACCTAACATCAGTGGTTACGATGTTTCAAATCACACATAAATGGCATAATAATGTTTACAAAGGCTTCAAATTTTTATTTACTTAGATGTGTTTTATATTATAGTTTTGGAGCATATGGCTGCAAAAAAGTATATGTATGGTTACTTCTATCTATAATCTATCTATAATAATTGTATAATTACCCCTTTTGAAATGTGTAGACTTGAGGTTTACATTGCAACCCTCAGCTGCATAAAGAGTTCATAATTTGGCCCTGGTTAGTACCCATAAGTATGCAGAGAATTAATAATTAATGTACAAAACTGAATGAGGTAAACCTGTACAGTTAAGAAAATTAAAATGAAAAAAAATCCAGGTGGCAGCTGATGCTGTGGATGTCTCTTGGATCTTTGAACAGCCTACTTTACAGAGAGGTTTGTATGTAAAGATCCCAGGAGCTTCTGGATCCCTTTGTAGTTTACTGCAGTACAGATGTAAGGAAGACTGTAGATACCTTGTTTTCCATTAGCATCTATGCCGTCAAGCTGTATGGTGACTCCCAGGGGGCAGAGGTTGCACACTGGGGTTTCCAGACTCCCAGTTGTGTTGCCGTGTTCTTTGCACACTCAGGAGAGCTCCCAAGACTCCCCAGCCTTCTGGATTCCTTGGGAGATGACTGCTGTATAACGAGGACCTGCTGAGATCTGAGAAAGATGAGGAATATATGGTTCTTCAATACTGTCAAATCTAAGTTACTTATTTTGATGTTCTTTTGTGTTGTTGTTTGTTTCTTTCTTCTTTTTTTTTTTTTTTAAACCCTGCTTTGGGGTTAAAAATTAGTTTTCTCGAAACCTTTTTTTTTTTTTCCCCAGTTTTAATATGCAGTATATGGCAAAGCACAACAAATGTTTGAAGAAACATTGTTTGAAATGTTGATATAGTTGTTAACATTAGTGCAGCTTTAAGGTTATAAAGCCACACAGCTATTAGTTTTTTTGATTTATACCACCACCTGAGGCATGCTTTGATGTCTGGAGTTGCTCCACCTGTCATGTTATATTGCTTTGTGAAGTGCAATCTGTCCATTCCACTATGTCAGCTTTACCAGCAGTTTTTATAGTAACAGCACCTCAGAAGTATAGGAGTTTGTATGAAATATTCTTGACCATTTTCAATTCTTTACCAAGGGAAGCCAGTAGATGTAATCTTTTTGGATTTCAACAAAGCTTTAGATACTGTTTCTCACAGTGTCCTTCTGAACAAAACGTCCAGCATATAGCCAGACAGATACATAACACAATGGGTGAACGTTGACTGATGGGTTGAGGGTTAAAGTAAATGGAGATACATCAGGCTGGCGGCCAGTCACCAGTGGGGTTCTCCAGGCCTCCATTTTGGGGCCAGTTCTCTTCAATGCTTTTATAAATGATCTGGATGCAGGACTCAAATGCATACTAAGTTTGCCCATGACACTAAATTAGGAGGAGCTGTTGACTCCCTTAAGGGTGAAGGGGCCTTACAGAAAGTTCTTGACAGACTACAGGGCTGGGCAATTAAAAAAAAAAAAAAAAAAAAAAAGGCATACACAAGAGCAATTGCCAGATTCTGCACCTGAGAAGAGGCAACCCTGGACATTTGTAGAGACTGGGGGATAAGAGGCTGGAGAGCAGCCCAGCAGCCCCATGGAAAGGGATCCAGTTGTTACGGTTGGCAGCAAGCTGAACATAAGCCAGCAGTGTTCCCTGGCAGCCAGGAGGGCCAACCATACACTAGGGTGCCTCGGGCATGGCATTGCTAGCTGGTTGAGGGAAAGGGATTGTCCTGCTCTGGTCTGCACTGGTGCGGCCTCACCTTGAGTACTGTGTGCAGTCTGGGGCGCCACAATATAAGAAGGACATAAAAATTATTAGAGAGCATCCAAAGGAGGGCTGCAAAGATGGTGAAAGGTCTAGAGGAGAATGTGTATGAGGAGGACCTGAGGTCCCTTGGTTTGTTCAGCCCAGAGCAGAGGAGGCTGAGGGGAGGCCTCATGGCGGCCTGCAGCTCCCTCACGAGGGGAGCGGAGGGGCAGGCGCTGAGCTCTGCTCTCTGGGGACAGCGACAGGACCCGAGGGAACGGCATGGAGCTGGGACAGGGGAGGGTCAGGCTGGGTGCTAGGGAAAGGCTCTTCAATGAGAGGGTGGTCGGGCACTGGGACAGGCTCCTCAGGGCAGTGGTCATGGCACCGAGCCTGCTGGAGTTCAAGAAGCATCTGGACAATGGTCACAGGCATACGGTCTGAATTTTGTGTGGTGATTTTTGTGGAGCCGGGATTTGGACTCGATGATCCTTGTGGGTCCCACCCAACTCAGGATATTCTATGATTCTGTGATGCTCTTTTTAGGATTTTTCCTCTAAGGATTTTTTTTCCCCATTTGAATTACTTGTCTTCCTGCTGTTGCTTTGCTTAACAGATCCTAAAAGGAGATCTGGAAATGAAAAGGCAAATGATGAGTAAGCTAAACTCACTCAGCCAAGACCTCCTTGTAGCTGTGAAAAATAAAGCAGTAGCTCAGAAGCTGGAAAGCCGTCTTGAAAATTTTGCCCAGCGTTGGGATAGCCTTGTGCAGAAGTTGGAAAGCAATTCTAAGCAGGTTTGTAAAAAATCATTTCATCAGTTGACAATAAAATCCTTTGCCAGACTAATGCTTGAAGTAGTGTTGGTACTGTTATATGGTTTTAAATATTTTTCCTGCATGATTTGTTAAGAAATAATTTATTTTTTGGACAGCATAATACAACTGTAATATAACTTTCCACAATATTATTTATCTTTTTTTTTGTCTCTTTTTACAATGTTGATTACATTCTCAGATTGTTAGAATATTTTATATATTCATTCCATTTAGCACATTTTTAATCTATAATATTTGGTCACTTCAAGTGAACTGTTTTATGTCTGTCTCTGTGGAATAGCACTTAGCCTGAAATTGGTGTAAAAACTTTTTGCTGGTTAATCAGCAGTTATATTTATTTCTTTTCAACAGTGAGCACTTACTCAATTACTGTTTTATTTCTGCTTATGTTTTGCTGATATAAAGATTAAAAAGAGAGGCCACAACCAAAGAAGCTTCTTGGAAAAATAAACCAAGCAATACTTTTGGCCCAAATGCCAAGTTAAAAACAAAAACAAAAATCAACCATTATTATTCTGTCCTGCTCCTTTCTGTTTACCATAATATTAAAATATAAACTGAGGTTTAAAGTTTCACGTTTTTTAAACTTGGTAACAAAAATCAGTGCTCTGGTGTAATACCCAAAAATGTATCCGTCTGTTTTTCCCGGCCATTTGTCAGCATCTCTTTCTTGTTGGATTTAAACCCAAATCAGCTCACTTTTTTTTTTTCTTTCCCCATTCCTTTACTTATATTATTAATATTGAGTTATTTTTTGTACTAGCATTATATGACTAGGGAAATGGAAATGGACATTAAAGTGTTTTCTCATAATAACATAGAGAAGAATGCTACTGCATGCACCTCTGTCCTGTTCCTACAGTGTTTGTTGCATTTCTGGTCAGTTTAATTCAGTCCCCTCTATCATGATGCATGCTTTTGCTGACATATGCTTATGCTTCTAAAAACTTACTCTGGGCACAACTGGAGAAAGTCAATTAAATGAAACTGCTATACTTTTTGTAGTGATCTAAGTACCCCTTAATACTGACTCCAACCCATATACATTAATCTTCTAGTTTGGTCTGTGGTGTAGTTCCTTGTTTAGCTGAAGTTGGAAAAATCAGTTTGGGACAACAGAAGAGAGAGAAGAAAATTGAGAAGGGATGCAATTTTACTTAATAACAGAAGTCAAAATCAGTTTGTGCTATATAGTATTTGTAACAGTTGAAAAATTGATTTAATTCGTGTATATTTGCGGTATGAAACCTGTTGCTTCTAAGCAGAAGAAAATTAATTTGGGACTGCTAGGGTCATGTGATTTCAAGAAATTATTATGCCAGGTCATAGGCTTATGTATTCCTACTACTGTTGTGTCCTACAAAAGAAGCAAGCATTGTAGAACTATATTCATTATAGCCTACACAGTATGTACTCTTTAAGAACATAAATATGTTCTTACAAAGGAACTCAATAGCTCCTTTTAAAAACAACACATATTCAGGCTTCATAATGTTCTGTTACTTTCATATATTTGTTAAATATCACTAGTAATTGACACATTAACATCTCTGATTTTAACAAATAAATGTTATAACTTTTCTCATTTACTTTAACAACAGGAACAAGAGGAATGTTAAACTTTCATAAGATAAACTGAGTATGCTGAAATAAATCACCTACTAAACTGAGAAGAGTAGAAGCTACATAATACAAATGCCATGTATACAAAAAAAAAAAGAATCATATAAAGGCTGCCTAATTTATTATAAACTGTGCATGTCCTATAAACTATTCAGTGAGAATCAATATTCTGGATACAAAAGTTACATAACATTTTCATTCATATTTTGTTGCTTGGTTTCTTTTTCTAAACCATATTAGTAGCATAGCTGTCTTAAAATATTTGTCCTATTGGTAAGACAAGTATTTCAAACCTGCATCCATGTTATGTGTAAAGTTCCCACCCTTTCCATGGCAAATTTTTGAAGTCAATTTGAAAGATTAATTAGAAGTTGGTGCAAGCCCTTCTTTTCTATACTTGTCTGCACTCCCTAAAGCATGCATAGCTTCATTTGTTTCGGCATATTTGTGTTATTAGGTTAAAAAACACATTTCAATTAACAGTCGAGATTCTCCTGAACAGACAGTAGGGTTCAGAACTCAAGACTACTGGTATTTTATATCACTAAAATCGCTAAAACCTGCAGTCATGATGTGTTGGGGAAAAAAAAAATATTTTGAAACCAGTCCAAAGTATTCAAGGGTTTAGATTGGTGATCAGTTCTAAAAGCAGTTGAGTTCCATTTTCAAAATGGAACTTAAATAGAACTTAGATTACAGAAAAGATAGCCTCCTTGTGAAGTGAGCAATCCCAAGGTTGTACATCCAGAGATCACAGGGCAGCATAGGTGGGAGATGCTTTGGATTTCCAAAACAGTGTAAATGCTTTATCATAACACCTCACTTCAGTTGATAATCTTTTCCTCCTCCGAGAAGCTACTTTTCTTGGCACAGAATCGGTACAGTGATGTGGGCTTATTGCTTCAAATTCTGGAGACATTGCATATTCAGTGCTAACTAAAGGATCACTTCCTAAAGCACTGTTACACAGTTTAAGTATGTCCTCACATTTACCCTAGCACTATGAATTATTGATGGTGTGCTTATTGTCATGTATTTCTATCTAGGCAGGACAGATAATGCTAGTGTGGTTTATTCATTACAGAGCTTATTTACATATTTAGTCGTCAAGAAAAAAATGCCTTTAAAAGAAGATCTAATTATTATGGCTAATCATGAACTGAGGAGGAGTTGGAAAAGGGTGACAATAAATATAACATTTTTCACTAAAATCTATCAGCAAATGCAGATCTTATTCTTCCAACTTGGATATGGACTTCAAAATGAACTTTATTGCTTTCATTAATAATTCTTATAGTACCTTCTTACTTCTATTTTTGTCATTAGTTATTTCCCTTCCTTCTCTTACTGGAGTGTCACTAAATGATTAACTAGCAAACAAAATACGAAATTATATAGAACAGACAATCTCAGCCTTAGATCAAAGCTGCTTCTCCAATTAGACATAGAACAGTTATACATCCCAAAGGAAATGTGCAGAAGATAAAATGTGAATCTTCCCACATCTAAATTTCACAGCACTGAATTCAGCTAAGCATCTAATCTGAAATCATGGCTGAAGCTTCTGCTGCAATGAATGGATGGCAAGGGTGAGAGACACCCCTAAAAAGCAGTTTATTCTCATCATGAAAGTGACTGATTTTCTTCATTGAGCACACATTGGAAACAAGGACAAGGATAACTTTTGTAAAGTAAATGTATAAATTTCAGAAACTCTAAATGCACCTTTAGTGACTTCATTATGCTTCACTAAATTGTACTGAAAGCCTTCCCAAACTAACAAAAACAACATTCTTCATCCGAACTTCCCCACTCACATGCATACATTTTATCAAAGAACTCCCGACAGCTCCAAAAGTGAGTGTTAAGGAAAATTATGGCTATATCAGGACTCAGGGCATTTCTAAAGGCAGAAATAAATGATGGTGTTAAAGGTAGGCTGCCATATAAAAGAGAAATAAAATGACATAAAACTACTGAAGTGCTATACACAAATTGTACATACCTTTATTTGTAGAAGATGAAAAGGAAGGTTGAAATTTGTCCACTCCAAAAAAAGGATGAGTTTGCTGATGTGAAACCAAAGGCAAGCATTGTATTTTGAAAGCCTTTTAATGTGCAGCCTTGTGAGTCACCTTAGCGCTTCCATATGATTCTCTAGCAGGTTAAAGGACTAGTCTGTATCGCCCCTTCTCGGATTTATATGTGCCTTTCAGGAATTTAAAGAGACAAGGAAACTATATTGTCATTATTTGGACCATCCTTGAACTATACATGATACAAACCACTTCATTTTTTAAAGGTTTTAGAGGTGTTTGCTAGGGAGGCAAACAAAAGCTATTTCCTTTTTTGTATTTCCTAATTTTTTATGGATTTTCATTTACCCACTAAAGTGTCTGCACTCTTTAAACACATACCAAGTTCCTGAACTTCACCTTGCAGTGTAATCTTCAGTACCTTTTAGCCTTCCCCAGTCTCTGTAATTAGAATGATTATGAATTTCAAATTCATATCTCCCATTTCATTTTGAAGTATATGGTATTTAAACTCCAATCCTATTGATTAAGCATGAAAAATACTTCTTTACTGTTTTGACATGAGTCATTACTCCCAACAGCATCGTGACTCGACTGCTCTGAGCATATGATAATTATACTGCCTGCTTTTGAAGCACAGTACCAAATCACCAGCTGAAACTGCTTCTCCTGTGCCATTGGCAGCATGCTGCATATCGTTCCTACAGTACCCTAGCTGTGATTTATTCTGTTTTACACCTGCTTCACTGTAAACTGTACCCTGATATTGACTGGCAAATGGAACATGGCAGGATATGACCTCAGGTGTCAGGAACATCCTATCATTGATTTTTAGATAAAACTCAGTGCAATACGAATTTTGTGACAAGAGGAAAAGGTGACTGTAGTCAAAGCTTCATATACGGAGCAAGTAATGATTTGGAGTGCTCTTAGCTGCACAGACAACCAAGGGAAAGGTGACATCATGTGTTGTCTCAAATTTCATAGTACCCTGGACCTCAGGAGCTTTATTTTGCTCTTTCTTCCTACCCAGAAATAGAATTAATTAAAAAAAAATGTTGAAAATGTTGCTGTATAAAGTGTTAATAAAATTATACCGAAGTGTTTCCTTATTGCTGTGATTTGTATAGTTGAAGATATCAAAGTCAATGTTGTTGAGGGAACCAAGTATTAATATATAATATTGCAGTGATTAAAAAGCCAACTGGATTTTTTTTTCTTCCACAGAATTTATGTAGTTCATATGTTATTTAAGTCCCCACATTTCACAATCAGCTTACCCCATTTGATGTTATTAATCCAGAGATTAAAACAAAACAAAAAAAAACAAAACAAACAAACAAAAAAGCTAATTTTTTTGAATCTTAATTTCACTGTGTTCTGAGCAGTTCAGATTCTTTCTCTATAAAGTCTAGATAGCTGGTCATTTCTAGCGGGGGAGGCACAGCACTGAGCTGGCTGCTTTAAGATTGTCACAATTACAGTGGTAATGGACCTCCCTACCCATAATTTCCACTGGCAGACTGGACAAAGAACAGCAAGACTTTTTTGTTTAGCACACTATGTAAAATATCTGGTGAAGTTAGCAGTATTTTCAGTATTATTATTATTTTTTTTTTGTTAACTTTACTGATGTTGCCTGCTGAAAACAGGCTGGTTGTATGCCCCTTTCCTTGTCACACTGTTTTTTCAGTATAAGGAAGTGTTGTGGGAAAGGAATTACAGTTAAATACCTGGTAAACCTGTTGTCCATTGTTCTTTTAGAAATGCTGATGTCTCAAATAAGGTAACTCCATACTCTTTCTGAGATTCTGATGCAAGAACGAATAGACCGTTTATGTTATATTATGTATATGTATATAGTTCCATGGAATTTTAGATACTAGCATTCTTGTCTCTGTATTAGAGGGCCTTTTTAATTCTTGCACATCGGCAATAAGTGAAGAAGCAGAGCTCTTCTGGTGCACAGCTTTCCCTGGTCCTGGTATAATGTTGTCCTTTTACTTTCGATTTCACTGCCCTAAACCGTGGTTGGTTACTGGAGCTGTAACTAGAGCATTTTGACAAGTAACCCATCATCTGGGAGAACAAAAAAAATAGATGACCAGTTTTTGATGAGTTAAGGTACTTAAGAGTAGCTGCCCATATTTAAGTGGGAAGTTTTTAGTTTGGTGTTGCATGGAACCAAATATAAAAAGGCAGTACATACATGTACAGCATTTCAAATCTTTCAACTATTAGCAGATTTATTATTATTATGCAACTGAACTATCTGAAGGGTTAACTTTCATTTTACTGGGCAAAGTAAGTGTATTATGTTGGTAGTGTTTTATGGTGTTACATATTTAAGTATTGCTATAATAAGTATATATAATATAGTATAATAAAGTATAATAAAATATAATAAAATATATAATAATATATAATAATAATATAATAATAAAGTATAATAAAATAAGTATAATAAATATAAGATATGACCTCTTCCTATTACGTTTTAATTACAGAATGAAATTGAAGCAAATTTACTTGTCTTCTAGTGCATGTTTTCTAGTTTAAGATTTCATGACAGAAAGCTAACTGCCTTTCTGTGCAAGTAGGCTATGATGAACTATATTCTGGTTTAAAGATTATTATAAACGGTAAAAATAGCAACTGGCAATTTAGTGCCATTATAATGCCTTTATGAGTTCTCAAGGAATAAATCTTCAGAATGGTGGCAAAGTAACATTCAGCAATAGTAACATTTCATATATTTTCTATTATCCAATTCCCTCATAAAATTGACCTTTTTGTTACCACTTATTTCTTTTCTTCATTCACCATGATTTAAGAGGGAGCCATAAGTTCATCCTGTTTAGGATTCTTTCTGATTTTGATATTGACTTCTGCAGATATCTTATTCACATAGCGTGAGTCAGATAAAACAATTTTGTCTGAGTTCGTAGTGTTATTTTTTTCTGAAGGTCAGCCTACAATCAGACAGGGGCAGTTTCTCATTATTTGCTATTGCTAGTCCAAACGGTCTTTACTGAAGTCTTTCAACCAATGTGTGACCTCTGTTTTAATACTTCTCACAGATTTCACAGGCTGTCACTACCACTCAGACATCACTAACACAGACAACTGTAATGGAAACCGTAACTATGGTGACCACGAGAGAACAAATCCTGGTTAAGCATGCCAAGGAAGAGCTCCCACCACCTCCACCCCACAAAAAGAGGCAGCTCCTTGTGGATTCAGAAATTAGGAAGAGGTGAGAATCATTAAGAAATTGAGAGAGAATGATGATAGAGTCTGGATGAGAATGCAAAAGTACTCATTCGACTGAAATAGTTAGATGTATAGTTTTTTGAGAATAAAGTTATATTTCTGTACTCAAGATACAGATTTATTATTATCTTTCTTAGGATCAGTTATGGAGTTTTTTTTTTCTATTTCTATCCCAACTATTTTGCAGTATAGAATGTTAATCATTATGTCAACACCATTGTGCTAGTAATTATAGCCAGTAGATGTCCTTTATATATGGCATTGTGTGGTCCCACTTGATTGTGGTCTTGGAACTTAAGAACAAAAAGTATTCCATTGGTTCTCAGCTTTTTTACTCTAAAAATATGTTTTTAATATTTGGAACGCTAGTAGTACAGATATTGTTTCATTTCTAAAGTTCATACGTTATTCTCTCTGGATTGTGGGTCAGCAGTAGATGTAATAGTTCTGCAGAAGCAGGGTTAATACTTGGTGAAATGTGCAGTAGTATTATTTCCAGAGTTCTTTCTGTGTAACTCACATATGAGTTATGGTGGACTTTGAGAGTATTGAACACTTGTTAAAGTCACATAAAAGATTTCTAATGAGTTTCAGTAGAATTTGCACAAGCACCAAATTTATTAATATGATGCTTAGAAACTAGACTTAAATCACCTCTAGTGTTGGGTTTGGATTTTTATTTTTTATTTTTATTTTTTATTATTTTATTCAGATAAACGTATGAATTCCAAGGCAGTGGATTTAAGGCCTGAGAGGAATACAAAACTGCATTCAATGTCTCATTTCTATAGACAATGTCTTTGTTTTAATTCAATGTGTTTTCAATTATAATAGCAAGTTATTTTCTTGTAAAATAGTCCTTAATGGTGTTAAAATATCCAACTGCATATTATTAAGAGTAATGAAATACACCAAGAATATGAGAAATCTGATTTATATATATATATATTAATTGAAGGAGTTTGTTATTGAAACAAAAGATACTTAGAGGTTTCTTTCTTAATCCAATGTACAATTTAACTTACCCCTTCTTGACCATTCTAAAAGTAAGGCTTCTAGTTAAGAGTCAATATTTAAGAACATTCTTTTTAAGAAGATATATACAAGATCCATGTGTGATGTAAGAAGAGTGATTCATCCCCTTTTTGTTAAATTGGAAAACTACTCTAATGAGTCATCTTTGTCTTCATTGGCTATAGAATTCTGTACTAAATAAGTAACTTTTAGATGGTTAAATTTGAATTAATAAAGCTAATCTCCAAAATCCTGGTTTGAAAATATTTTTAATCTGCATGTTTTTTTCTGGGAGGGAGGTGGTTTGGAGCTGTTTTGATAAGGGTGAATAATGCTTACAAGGTTTCTCAGTTTCTTTCATCGGTGTTTTTCAAGTTCTAGTCAGTTCTGTTGCTGTAATAGTGTGCCTGGAAGAAACACGAGCCTCAATTGCTGTGTTTGGAAAGATCTGTGCTCCAGATTTGCTTTCCTGTGTTCTGTATGTTTTAGAAAGCCATCTCAAAGATGCACAGCACCTGCAGTGTGAATTGCCAGGTGCTTAGTTTCAAGAGAGAAGAAAGAGCAGTTAGCTACTCTGTGAAAATTGTTTTAGTGGATTATGTAAGAGTATGGTCTCCAGATGCTTAGTTGAGAAAAAAAAAAAAAAAAAAAGGATGGCTAATTTTATTTTATTCTATTTTGCATTTCCAAGTGTTTTGGAAGGATTAGAAGTGTGTGTGTTTCGTTTATACTGAGGAATTTTGTCTTTGTCAACCAGTAGCATACACAGGAGTTGATTTCATATTTTTGTAGAAGCTGTTGATTTTTCTCGTCTCTTAGAGCAGCTTACTACCATAAGTAATGGAAAACAGAGATAAGAACCAGAAGACTGTTTTGTTCTTTTCTTTCACCAAAATCTAAAGCTACCTTCAAATTTAAGGTTTTAAAATTTCAGAATAATTCAGGGATGTTCTAAGTTTTGTTACTACTCATAGGAAAGCTCCTTTTCCCAAAGGAATGAAATTACAACCAAGAATGGGGAAAAAAATACAAAAGTAAGTTGGAGCTGTATAATAAAAGTCTTAAAAGTATGTATAAGACATTAGAACTTGAGATAAATATAACGTGCCTGAAGTTTTTGGAGAGAAAAACCTGTATATTGAAGAAAAGGTTGCCAAGGTATCATTTTCATGTATGTGGCACTAGGAAAAACATAGGTCTGTTCTGTAGCATAGAAAAGTCTGAAAATTACTCTATTCAGAGTAGGTTTTAAATAGGAAACAGGTTAGAGCTGTTTAGTATTTAATCTATACATATTTGTAATATTGATGTTCTTGAATAATATCCAAAGACAGTTTTCTTTGCCTGTTAGCAAGTAACTTTGTACCTGCTTCCTAGTATTTCTAAGGAAAGGCTGTTTGTCATAACATTATTATGGATATAATGTTGTTATTCAGGTTTGATTATTCAGGTTTGAAAGAAACTTCATGTCCTTGAAGAGAAAGGCATGTTAAGATAGGATAGTTGCTCCATCTAGTGTTTTTCATTTAATAAGTGTTAACATAACTGTAAATGTTGAAAATAAAGTGGCCTTCATTCCATTGAAAATCACATCATTCGGGATTCTAATACTTCATTACTTAGAAAAGTTTGGATTTTTTAATAGAAAAATATATCAAAGGAAATATAAAGACTTATTCAAAGCATTTTTTGGCAGCTGTTCTTTCAAGTAGTCCATTGCAGTATAATGAATTATATTAGTCAGAACTAAATGATGATTGTTAAGTACTTTACAGCAATTCTCTTGGGCTGCTTGACCCTTATCCTCATATATCAGTGTAGCTTTTGCTCTTTCACTATTATCTAACGGTCTTTAACAAATCTAAAAAGAGAGCCATTTTTCTTCAGTTTTTGTGGTGGTCCTTGGTTTCAGCATTTTATCTGTGTAGTCAAAGCCAAAGAAAAGGGAAAGGTGACTAAGGCAAAAGAATATAATTTTCTGTTGTTTACAGTATAATTTATATATGTTTTCATCTAGAATAAAATAGGAATGGATATATCAAGTTCAGTAAATATGCACACTTTACAACTTCATGCTTTTTTTTTTTAATAAAAAAAAACAACTCTTTATCCTGTTTGTGAGATAATACACTGAAAATATATACTCTTCACCTTTAGTGTCTGAAATCGCCTGCTGTATTATGGGAGTGATGCCAGTTGGCACTCAATGGGAGGCATGACTGGATTTGAAAATGCTTTGCATTTTTAGCCACTGGTTGTTTGCTGAAGGCAAATGGTCTTAATGAACATACTCAACAGCAACCTCTAGACTTCCATTTTACTCAGCTGTGACTTCCTTACATATGAGAAATGCAGTGGATCTAATCTGTCTGAATTTCAGCAAAGCATTCCATGACACCATTTAGGAATCACTGCTAAGGTCAGGAAAGGTGCAGTTTATTACCATAAGAATGGTGAGATGGATAATTGGCTAAAGAAGAAGAACTATGTGGCTAATATGATTGACTTTGTATTTTCTTTAATCCCTTGGTATGCATTACAGAGATGTGCAGATAATAATGTTGATGAGACTAAATTGAATAGTATCAGTGTAGAGGTGGTCCAGAATGTCATTCAGAAAGGAAAGATTTTTTTTTTTTTGAGGACTGAGCTTAAAAATAAATAGTAGGAAAAAAAATTATCAATTGGGACAAATAAGCATTGAATTAGTAGATAAGAACTAAGACTACTTTATCAACTAAAGGCTCATCAGTTGCAAATACAGAGGATGAAAAATAATTGCAGAATAATTCTGCCAATGGGTATGGTGTATTTCAAAGCTGTTCTTTGACATGTTCTAGGCAACCCAGAGCTATGAGCTGAAGAACACTGCTGATGAGCTGGGCATTTCAGTCCAGCCATGGAAATGCAGTTATTCAGTAATGTAGTTCTTTAATCAGAGTTGTACCATTCCCTACCAGCTCAATATGTTGACAAATGGTCTTATGTCTGCCCAGGATACACAATGCTGACATGCCCAGCATGGTTTTGTTTTGGTGGGGTGGTAACTTGTGAGGCAGTTTATATCTACTGAAAGAACCAAAGAAGAGCAAGTCTTGAGGGTAAACTACCTTAGCACAAGTTTTCTTATCTACCCCAAAGCACTGCAGATAAATAGCAATAAAATGAAAACTTACTGCAATCAAAAAGTGACATTTTAAGCCTCTTAGCATTAGTAGAGCCTCTGGACAATATTGGGCAGAACTAACCTATTTTGCCATAAACACAAAACATAATATAAATCCCTTATTTACTAGCCATACTGTAAGACAGAGAAAAGCATGTGGTCTCTTCCAGTGGGACGCAGCCTGCTCCCATTCCAATGCCCTTTGCTTCCACATGGTAGATCACAGCTTCCCAGCAGAAAGGGCAAAGCACACACACTTTCCCAAATGCAGCCAGTGAAGCTCTGTTCCCAGAAATGGTGGAAGGGATGTGAGACTCTTGTGCAGATCTGGAAGTAAGAAGCTGAGACCAGGACTTAACATGCCAGGGAGCCCACACCTACTGGCTGAGGCAGCGCACTACACCCAGCCCCACCATGTGTGTGCCAAGCAGCGGGTTTCCCCGACGGCATAGGCTTTCCTACAGAGGCTGTCTCCTTGGCCTCAGGCTGCCAGGGAAGGGAGCCACCCGCCTCAGACGGCCTCAGGCCACTTCTGGAACATTCCTCATGGCTGCCCTGTGTTCACAGTCCCCACACTGGTGCTGGCCACAATGGCCTACACTCGCCTCACTGGGGGCCCTGTGGCCACCCCACAGCCAGGCTGCCTGGCCCAGCCAGCGGGGAGACCCCACAGGAGCAGTGAGCGCTCTGGGTGCACGGATAGCCTTGGCCCCACACTCATGGTACCTGAGACACCTTCATACCCAAGCCCTGACAGAGCCACAGGAGCCCTTTATAGGGTATAGAGCACAGGTGGAAGGTTTATAGTCAGCCCCTTTCATTATTATATATATTTTAAAAAATGTATTTCTTTTTACTTTGAAATATAAACAACTAATCCCTAATCCTTGGTGTTATTTAGTAGTTTCAAAAGGCACTTGATAAGATACAGGGCTTGTAGGTATACCCTGCTAGGTATTTGGGCTAGGAAATCCTTGTACAGAAATGGAAAATCTTAATGTAACTAAGTTCTGAAATGCCCTAGAGGTGAAGTTTGTTCTGTGTCTAACAGAAAAAAGATGGGAAAACCAGAAAAAGGAGTCTTTTTTGAACAAATCTTTTGCACGTGTGGTCTAGGCGAAAGACTTTTGAATGGGAATCTGCAGTAGGCCCATGGTTTAGCTTGATGAAGAAAACGAGTTGCTTTAACCAATTTGTGGAGTTGTGAGAGGGCTGTGAGGGCAGTACAAGATAGCATCTCTGTTGTAGAAAAGCAGAAAGACAGACTAATTGGAAAACTAAACATGAGCCCATAAATAATTTTAGAGGCACTAAATCCTCCACTGCAGATAGAATTTTTAGGTGGGGAGCAAGGTAACATGCACTTTAAAGCAATGTAGTTATTCAGAATGATTGTATCAAGTGATTTGGTTTTAGTCTCTTCCATGGATTTAATTTACAAATTCTACATGCACTCAACTTTATTGGGTCAGAAAGGTAACATTTCATTACTTTTTTTTTTTTTAATGTCAAATATATTGTTATACTTACAAGATTCAAAGGTTATATCGATCCTTTTATATCAATCTAGAGTTAATATACTTTGAAAATGAAACCGCTCAGAAATAAAACGTGCAGTCATCATAGCACAATGATTAAAAGCCATATTCTACCTGCATTTCCTGTTTTTTGTT
This sequence comes from Anser brachyrhynchus, assembly GCF_964034855.1. Lineage (NCBI taxonomy): Eukaryota > Metazoa > Chordata > Aves > Anseriformes > Anatidae > Anser > Anser brachyrhynchus. The sequence goes on from NW_027663920.1 coordinate 119,916, forward strand.
TTATTTTGTTTTGTTGTTTTTTAAAGCTAGATATGAGAGAGAGATTTTTTTCAAGGTTATTGAAAAGTGCAGTGTGCTTTTAAACTATGTTAAGGATATTTATGTGCATTGGTTGGACTAGGTGATATAGGTTGGACTAGGTGATCTTGGAGGTCTCTTCCAACCTAAATGATTCTGTGATTCTGTAGCAAAAGGTACCTTGAATTAACTTTCATCTCTTTTAAAGTTCCCATCCCTCCCCCTGGTTTCCATTTATAGCCTTTTTTGGGGCAGGAGGCTTTGTTTGTGGAGTTATATTTATAGAAACAGAAGAAACTACAACTGGAAGAGCAATCTGTAATGTCAGATCAGTTCTGTCCAGATGCTGTCTGCTGTGGCTAATACCACCAGCTGATGAATGAATCTCTCGGCCATGTAATGTGTTCCTGATTACTTTGTTTTACTATCAGAATTCTCCCAATAGTTCAGCTCCTCTTCTAGATTACACTTTCAGGGGTGGTCATTGCAGAAGCAGGGGCTAAGTCCTTCTGTTAAAGACAAGACAAAATTCTGGTAAACATTTACCAGAATAATATATTCTGGTAAACATTTTGCTCTGTCACTTTCTATACTATACCGGGCTAATAGCATACTATTCTTCAGCAAGCTTGCCTTACTGGTCCTACTTAACTGGAACCACAGAACAGAATGAACACCAGAAGTAATACAGTTTTACCTGCAGCCAGGAGAGTTTAGTACTGAGTAACTCGTAATTTTGTCTTTATTTTTATCCTGTATCTGATGTTCTGTGCTCCTCTCCAGTTACAGCTGGTTCATGCCGGTGCTATAGAACAGCCTAATTGCCACAATAGCTGACAGTGGCTAGAGACCTGTCCTCACCTATCAATTTAAGTGAGGTGAAAGAAGTGGCCGTTGCATCTCTTGTGTTCCTTGTCTGTATAGTTGGTGACTTCAAGGAGCAAGGAATGGAGTGCATGTTGGCAGTAGGGAGTGACAACCCTTTTAGTAAACTGGGCTGCTAATTCTTGTGGGGTGGTGTTTGTACACTGCTGACTGGATTTCAAAAAACAGAGGAGGAGAGGGTGTTGGTCCCATCTAGTCTGAATACCTGTAGGTCCCTGATCGAATTCTCTATTGACCCTTAGAGCAGGTTCTGTTGTTTCTCATTGTTGCTGACAGGCCCTGAACCAGATACTTACGTGAAACGCAGGACTGTATAGCATTACTACTTAGTCTTTGCAAAAGTATATGCTGTATTTGGGGACTTCCCTGTATCTCAGCAATATTCAAGTGATATTACAGCCTTTAGGCAGCTGCTGTAATTTAGCTGACCTAATATGTCCCTTACTGAGGACTTCAGGAACTCCATTTTGTGCTAGAGACTTCAGCCTTCTTCACATCACTGATCATTGAGCAGAGCTGTTGTCAGTCTTCATTAGATATTGAATATAAATTATTTGTATCTAGAAGCATATTAGGAAGAGCTATGAAATTGTTAGTTTTTATCTTGTAATCCAGTTCATTAGCTTTAAAATTGAGTATCAGTATTGTTGATAACATATGGAAAAAGTTGATAAGGCACCTCGCAG
>NW_027663919.1:0-54176 GCF_964034855.1 Anser brachyrhynchus
AGGAGTAGGCTTTATAACTCACAGAATCACAGAATCACAGAATCGTCTAGGTTGGAAGAGACCTCCAAGATCACCTAGTCCAACCTCTGACCTAACACTAACAAGTCCTCCACTAAACCATATCACTAAGGGCTACATCTAAACGTCTTTTAAAGATCTCCAGGGATGGTGGCTCAACCACCTCCCTGGGCAGCCCATTCCAATGCCTAACAACCCTTTCACTAAAGAAGTTCTTCCTAATATCCAACCTAAACCTCCCCTGGCACAACTTTAGCCCATTCCCCCTTGTCCTGTCACCAGGCACGTGGGAGAATAGACCAACCCTCACCTCTCTACAGCCTCCTTTAAGGTACCTCTAGAGAGCGATGAGGTCTCCCCCGAGCCTCCTCTTCTCCAGGCTAAACAACCCCAGCTCCCTCAGCCGCTCCTCGTAAGACTTGTTCTCCAGATCCCTCACCAGCTTCGTTGCCCTTCCCTGGACTCGCTCGAGCACCTCCATGTCCTTCTTGTAGCGAGGGGCCCAAAAGTGAACACAGTACTCGAGGTGCGGCCTCACCAGAGCCGAGTACAGGGGGACAATCACTTCCCTAGACCTGCTGGCCACACTGCTTCTTATGCAGGCCAGGATGCTGTTGGCCTTCTTGGCCACCTGAGCACACTGCTGGCTCATATTCAGCCGACTATCAACCAGTACTCCCAGGTCCTTCTCTGCCAGGCAGCTTTCCAGCCACTCATCTCCCAGCCTGTACCTCTGCTTGGGGTTGTTGCGCCCCAGGTGCAGGACCCGGCACTTGGCCTTGTTGAACTTCATACAGTTGGCCTCAGCCCATCGGTCCAGCCTATCCAGATCCTCCTGCAGAGCCTTCCTGCCCTCGAGCAGATTGACACACGCACCTAACTTGGTGTCGTCTGCAAACTTACTGAGGGTGCACTCGATCCCCTCATCCAGATCATCGATAAAGATATTGAAGAGGACTGGCCCTAATACTGAGCCCTGGGGGACTCCACTAGTGACCGGCCTCCAACTGGATTTGGCTCCATTCACCACGACTCTTTGGGTCCGGCTACCCAGCCAGTTTTTAACCCAACGAAGCGTACGCCAGTCCAAGCCACGAGCAGCCAGTTTCTTGAGGAGAATGCTGTGGGAAACGGTGTCGAAAGCCTTACTGAAGTCAAGGTAGACCACATCCACAGCCTTCCCCTCATCCACCAAGCGCATCACTTGGTCATAGAAGGAGATCAGGTTCGTCAAGCAGGACCTGCCCTTCATAAACCCATGCTGACTGGGCCTGATCGCCTGGTTGCCCTGCAAGTGCCGCGTGATGACACTCAAGATAATCTGCTCCATGAGCTTCCCTGGCACTGAGGTCAAACTAACAGGCCTATAGTATCCCGGATCTACCCTACGGCCCTCCTTGTAGATGGGCATCACATTTGCTAGCCGCCAGTCGACTGGGACCTCCCCTGATAGCCAGGACTGCCGATAAATGATGGAAAGCGGCTTGGCCAGCTCCTCCGCCAGTTCTCTCAGTACCCTCGGGTGGATCCCATCCGGCCCCATCGACTTGCGTACATCCAAGCGCTGTAGCAGGTCACCAACCATTTCCTCGTGGATTATGAGGGCCACATTCTGCTCCCCATCCCCTTCCACCAGCTCAGGGTACTGGGTATCCAGAGAACAACTGGTTTTGCCGCTAAAGACTGAGGCAAAGAAGGTATTAAGAATCTAAGTCTTTTCCTCATCCCTTGTAACTAAGTTTCCCCCTGCATCCAGTAAAGGATGGAGATTCTCCTTAGTCCTCCTTTTTGTGTTGATGGAGATTCTCCTTAGTCCTCCTTTTTGTGCTGATGTATTTGTAAGAACACTTTTTGTTATCTTTAACGGCAGTAGCCAGATTGAGCTCCAGATGAGCTTTGGCCTTTCTAATTTTGTCCCTGCACAGCCTCGCAACATCCTTATAGTCCTCCTGAGTGGCCCGCCCTCTTTTCCAAAGATTATAAACCCTCTTTTTTCTCCTAAGCTCGAGCCACAACTCTCTGTTCAGCCAGCCTGGTCTAGTTCCGCGCCGGCTCGTCTTTGGGCACATGGGGACAGACCGCTCCTGAGGCATTAAGATTTCCTTCTTGAGGAGTGCCCAGCCTTCCTGGACTCCTCTGCCCTTCAGAACTGCCTCCCCAGGGACTCTGCCAAGCAGTGTCCTGAACAGCTCAAAGTCAGCCCTCCGGAAGTCCAATACAGCGGTTTTACTGGTCCCCTTCCTGACTTCTCCAAGAATAGAGAACTCTACCATTTCGTGGTCACTCTGCCCAAGACAGCCTTCCTGTTCTGGTTTAACCCGGCCGGCAGCTAAACACCACACAGCCGTTCGCTCACCCTCCCCCCTCCCTCTCTGGGGGAGAGAAACGGGAAAGTGAAGCCGGTGAGTTGAGATAAAGACAGTTTATTAAGACAGGAATATAATAATAACAATAATAATAATAGTGATAATGATAATAGCATTAATAATAATAATGTGTAAGAAAACAAGTGATGCACAATGCAATTGCTCACCACCCGCTGACCGATGCCCAGCCTATCCCCTAGCAGCCGGCCCCCCACCCCGGCCAGCCACCCCTATATATTGTTTAGCATGACGTCAGATGGTATGGAATACCCCTTTGGACAGTTTGGGTCAGCTGTCCTGGGTCTGTCCCCTCCCAGCTCCTGCTGCACCCCTAGCCTGCTCGCTGGCAGGACAGAGTGAGAAGCTGAAAAGTCCTTGGCTTGGTGTAAGCACTGCTCTGCAACAATTAAAACATCAGCATGTTATCAGCGCTCTTCTCATCCTAATCCAAAACATAGCACCCTACCAGCTACTAGGAGGAAAATTAACTCTGTCCTAACTGGAACCAGGATAGATATCCACCCCTTATTCCATACCATTTTTGTCATACTCTGGTTACACTCTTTCCAATACATTCTAATTAATCACCATTTTCATCTATGATATATAGCAATCATGGTAGTGATGACATACAGTATTATATAATAATTAACATAATACAATTCAACTCATGGGTTATTCTCACCCAGTATCAAATCCCCTTGAGGTACACACTGGACCTCCCCATTCTTTTGCATTACCCACCAAGTGCATCCAGGTCCCTGAGCAAAAGCAATCCCACGAATGGGTTTGCCTTTTCCTGAGGCAGGAGTAGCCCAGACTGTTTTACCCAGCATGTTTCTTACGTGCACTACAGGAACTTTATCCCCTTCTACAGTGCGTAACAGGTTTGATTGGGCAGGTCCAGCTCGGTTGGCAGATCCCCTAGTGTTGACAGATGGGTTTGCCCCTGCGCTGCCAGTTGTTCTGCTTCCATTGCTGTAACCACCCCCACAGGGCATTTGCTACCATCCATGAATCAGTATAGAGATAGAGAACTGGCCACTTTTCTCGTTCAGCAATATCTAAAGCCAGCTGGATGGCTTTCACTTCTGCAAACTGACTCGATTCACCTTCTCCCTCAGCAGCTTCTGCAACTCGTCGTGTAGGACTCCATACAGCAGCCTTCCATCTCCGATGCTTTCCCACAATACTACAGGACCCGTCAGTGAACAAGGCATATTTCTTCTCATTTTCTGGTAGCTTGTTGTACAGTGGGGCTTCTTCAGCACGAACCACCTCCTCCTCTGATGATATCCCAAAGTATTTGCCTTCTGGCCAGTCCATAATCACCTCCAAGATTCCTGGGCGACTGGGGTTTCCTATTCGAGCCCGCTGAGTAATCAGTGCAACCCACTTGCTCCATGTAGCATCAGTTGCATGATGTGTAGAGGGGACCCTTCCTTTGAACATCCAGCCTAGTACCGGCAGTCGGGGTGCCAGGAGGAGCTGCGCTTCAGTACCGACCACTTCCGAAGCAGATCGAACTCCTTCATATGCTGCCAATATCTCCTTTTCAGTTGGAGTATAGCGGGCTTCAGATCCTCTGTATCCCCGACTCCAAAACCCCAGGGGGCGACCTCGAGTTTCCCCAGGTTCTTTCTGCCAGAGGCTCCAGGTGGGACCATTCTCCCCGGCTGCGGTGTAGAGCACATTCTTTACATCTGGTCCTGTTCGGACTGGCCCAAGGGCTACTGCATGAACTATTTCCTGCTTAATTTGTTCAAAGGCTTGTCGTTGCTCGGGGCCCCGTTCAAAAGCATTCTTCTTACGGGTTACTTGGTAGAGCGGGTTTACAATCAGACTGTAATTTGGAATATGCATTCTCCAAAACCCCACGACACCTAGGAAAGTTTGTGTTTCTTTTTTGCTAGTTGGTGGAGACATAGCTGTTATCTTGTTGATCACATCCATTGGGATTTGACGATGTCCATCTTGCCATTTTATTCCTAAAAACTGGATCTCTCGTGCAGGTCCTTTGACCTTATTTTGTTTTATGGCAAAACCAGCCTTCAGAAGGATTTGGACTATTTTCTTCCATTTGTCAAAAACTTCCTCTGCAGCGTCACCCCACACAATGATGTCATCGATGTACTGCAGGTGTTCAGGAGCTTCCCCCTGCTCCAGAGCAGACTGGATCAGTCCATGGCAAATGGTAGGGCTGTGTTTCCACCCCTGGGGTAGCCGATTCCAGGTGTATTGGACTCCCCTCCAAGTGAAAGCAAACTGTGGCCTGCACTGTGCTGCTAGAGGGGTGGAGAAACATGCATTAGCGATATCAACTGTGGCATACCATTTGGCTGCCTTTGATTCCAGTTTGTACTGGAGTTCTAGCATGTCCGGCACTGCAGCACTCAGTGGTGGCTTGACTTCGTTCAGGCCACGATAGTCCACTGTTAGTCTCCACTCACCATTAGACTTTCGCACTGGCCATATGGGACTATTAAAAGGTGAATGAGTCTTGCTGATCACTCCTTGGCTCTCCAGTTGACAAATTAGCTTATGGATGGGAATCAGGGACTCTCGGTTGGTGCGATATTGCCGCCGGTGCACAGTTGTGGTAGCGATCGGCACTTGCTGTTCTTCAACCCTCAGCAGCCCCACAACAGAAGGGTCCTCTGAGAGACCGGGCAAGGTAGACAACTGTTTAATGTCCTCTGTCTCTATAGGCAGCTATGTCAAAAGCCCAGCGGAACCCTTTGGTTCCACTATGCCAAGGATTCACGGAGCATCCGGGCCAGTCACAATACGGTGCTTTTGCCACTCATTCCCAGTTAGACTCACTTCAGCCTCCAATACAGTTAACTGCTGGGATCCCCCCGTCACGCCATGAATACAGATGGGTTCTGGCCCTTTATAGCTTGATGGCATTAGAGTACAGTGTGCACCGGTATCTACTAAAGCCTTATACTTCTGTGCGTCTGATGTGCCAGGCCATCGAATCCACACAGTCCAATAAACTCGATTGTCCCTTTCCTCCCCCTGGCTGGAGGCAGGGCTCCTCTAATCCTGGTCAGAATCTTCGTTTCTGTGTTTAAAGGACTGCCTGCTGGAAGTTGGAGCAGCAAGCTTTTCAGAGAACCCCTTTTTCCCAATTGTTTTCTTTTGCAATTCACGTACCCGTGCCTCTAGGGTCGCAGTAGATTTTCCATCCCATTTTCTCATGTCCTCTCCATGGTCGCATAGGTAAAACCACAGGGTGGCGCAGGGTGTGTACCCACCATATTGTCTTCCTTGCACGGATGAACATTTACCCCTAATAGCTGAGACACTGGTTTGTACAGGTGGGGAGGAAAATAAACTCTCTTTAAGTTGGTGGACCTCTTCAGAAAGTTTCTCCAAAGTATTCTCTTTTAGTTGGTGGACACTGGTTCATTCAGGAGGGGGAGAAGATAAATTCTCTTTAAGTTGGTGGAACTCTTCAGAGAGTTTCTCCACAGCTGAGACGCAGGCCCGTAGAGAAGAGGAGAGACTTTCTTCGTACTGCCAGAGTTGTTTAGCCACTTCATCCACTGTGGGTTCCTCATCCTCTTTCCAGGCCATTATTGCCAATGAGCTGGCATATGATGATGGTGCACTCCGTACAAACTTCCACCACGTGGGTCGTGTACACTGGACTTCATCTGGATCTGCGGATGTTTGTGCGTCGTCTAGTTCCTTATAAATTACTTCCCGTACGGCTAATTCCCTCAGGTACTGAATTCCCTTCTCCATGGTGGTCCACTTGCCTGGTAGACATACTAGTTCTTCCTTGAAGGGATACCTTTCCTTCACAGCTGACAGGAGACGCCTCCAGAGGCTGTGAGATCGTGCTCAATCTCCATTTGCTTTGTCAATGCCTGCGTCCCTAGCAAGGGATCCCAGCCACCTGGCTTCCCTGCCCTCTAATTCCAGACAATTGGCTCCGGTGTCCCAGCACCGGAGCAGCCAGATGACAAGCTGCTCACCTATGCAGCGACCAAAATCTTTTCGCACATCTCGTAGCTCACGCTAGTATAGTGTTCGGGTAGTTACTGTTGATTTTTCAACATCCTCATCTTCATCTTCATCCTCCTGCACATTTGATGGCCCATCCTCGTCTTCTCTATACCTAGACCTAGCAGAAGACTCTCTGCGTTCTAAATGACCTGAGTCTCTATACCATTTTTTCACCTTGTCTTCAGAGGCAACTTGCACTTCTACAGCTCGTTTCTCTGACCCAGCCACAGGGTCTGCCACAGGGGTTGGAATACCCTCTGCAGGGGCAACTTGCACTGCTACAGCTCGTTTCTCTGACCCAGCCACAGCAGCTGGAACGGCTGCAGGAGCTGGAACTGGAGCGGCTGCAGGAGCAGGAACTGGAGCGGCTGCAGGAGCTGGAACTGGAACGGCTGCAGGAGCTGGAACTGGAGCGGCTGCAGGAGCTGGAACTGGAACGGCTGCAGGAGCTGGAACTGGAGAGGCTGCAGGAGCTGGAGTGGCTGCGGGAGCTGGAGCGGCTGCAAGGTCTGTCACTAGGTTGATAGTAGCATCAATTGCAGCTCGATAGGCACAAGCCAGACCCCAGCACGCTACAGTGATTTGTGTCACTTTGGGACTGCCAGAGTCATGACACCTTTTTTTCAAGCATTCTACCAGTTTTTTAGGATTTTGCAGTTGTTCAGGGGTGAATTTCCAAAACACTGGAGGTGCCCACTCTTCTTGAAACCTGCCCATATCCTCCCACACTCCCTGCCACTCCCAACTATCCCGCCTCATGATATCTCCGGATGAGATTCCTAAGTAGTTGTTTAACCCTCAACAAAACCTGAAGCGCATTCAGGAGACATAACAACAAGAACATGCTGGTCTGAGTATCCCAAGGATATTCAACATCTCGGAGAACCACTGTAACTAGCTCGGGGGATAAGAGGGTGGTGAAGGAGAAAGGGAGAGTGAAAAAGTAGGAAAAAATATCTTCCCCTGTCCCCTCCACAGATTGGCTCCCTAATGAAAAAAGGCAATAGGTGTAATTGTTAATAGTTTCCAAGATATGGTTTCCAAAGTATAGAGTCGACGACAGTGCTGAGTACAAATACCAGGTTAGAGTCGTGACCAGAAATCTCATCATTTCATAAGCCATCGTTACACCGCACAGTACCATAACAATCTTAAACCAGGGCCCGGAAAGGATAAACAGCACGACAGGGAGCACATACAGAAAGTAACGTGCTATAAAACTCAATTTGGAATACAGGCACAGCAGACTTGAGATTAAGGCAATCAACATCGTGACTAGCAACTATTAAGCAGGTCCAATACTTATACCAATTTTAGTTTAACACACTCTGGTCAAATCTGTCGATATCTCAACCCTTCGTGCCCCATGTTGGGCGCCCAAAAGGACTGTTGTGGTTTAACCCGGCCGGCAGCTAAACACCACACAGCCGTTCGCTCACCCTCCCCCCTCCCTCTCTGGGATGGGGGAGAGAAACGGGAAAGTGAAGCCTGTGAGTTGAGATAAAGACAGTTTATAAAGACAGGGAAATAATAATAACAATAACAGTAATAATAATAATAGTATTAATAATAATAATGTGTACAAAACGATGGTCTTCACCAGGCAGAGCACTCTCTCTAGAAAGTCTGTAACCACCCAGACTGACCGCCTGCTCAAAAATGCGGCAGTTCAGGTCTCTGGGTGCAGGGAGTGTCTGAGCCTGTTGCTGCCATCTGAGGGAGGCAGAGGCACTGTGTGTGTGAGGTGCGAGCAGGTGGATGACCTGGTCCGCCTGGTGGCAGAAGAGGAGGTGGAGAGGTTGAGGGATATCAGGGAGTGTGAGCGGGAGATAGACTGGTGGAGTGACTCCCTGCAGGGCCTGAAGGAGAGGTACCAGGGTGAGACACCCCTAATGGGGATGGACCCCCTGCCCTGTTGCTGTCGGGCAGAGGGAGGCGACCTAGGAGTTGAGGAGGGATGGAGACAGGTCCCTGCTCGACCTTTCAGGCAACACCCCCCCCCCTACTGGCTCCACCTTCCCAGGTGCCCTTACGTAACAGATTTGAGGCCCTGGAGCTTGAGAGACCGGTGGGTGAGGGCGAGGTAGAAAGTCTACCCAGGAGGATGCCTAGGGCGAGGAAGCCGACTCCACGCCTCAAGACTGCCTCCACCAAGAAAGACAGAAGGGTGATCGTAGTAGGCGACTCCCTTCTCAGGGGAACGGAGGGCCCTGTTTCTCGACCTGACCCTACCCGTAGGGAAGTCTGCTGCCTCCCTGGGGCCAGGGTCAGGGATGTTGCCAGGAAGCTTCCCAACCTGGTTCGCCCCTCTGACTACTCCCCTCTTTTGATAGTCCAGGCTGGCAGTGATGCTATTGATGAGAGAAGCCTGAAGGCTATCAAACGGGACTTTAGGGTACTGGGACGGTTAGTGGATGGAGCGGGAGTACAGGTGGTGTTTTCATCTATCCCTACAGTGGCAGGGAGGGGTACCGAGAGGACACGGAAAGCCCACCTGATTAACACATGGCTCAGAGGCTGGTGCCAACACAGAAATTTTTGGGTTTTTTGACCATGGGGCGCTTTACTCGGCACCCGGCACTCGGGACCCTACCGGTCCCTATCTCTAAGGGGAAAAAGGATCCTAGCCCAGGAGCTAGCAGGTCTCGTTGAGAGGGCTTTAAACTAGGAAAGAAGGGGGACGGGGCTGAAATAAGGCTTGTTGGAGCTGTGCCAGCGGGAACAATGGCAAAGCCGGGGAAGAAGGCAATGGCCCGCCTGAAGTGCATCTACACTAATGCACACAGCATGGGTAACAAACAAGAGGAGCTGGAAGCCATCGTGCAGCGGGAAGGCTATGACTTGGTTGCCATCACGGAAACATGGTGGGACCACTCTCATGACTGGAGTGCTGCAATGTCTGGGTATAGGCTCTTCAGAAGGGACAGGCAGCACAGAAGGGGTGGTGGTGTGGCTCTCTATATTAGAGAGTGTTTAGATGTTGAGGAACTTGAGGCTGGGAATGATAAGGTTGAGTCCCTATGGGTTAGGATCAGAGGGAAGGCCAACAAGGCAAGCATCCTGGTGGGGGTCTGTTATAGACCACCGAACCAGGATGAGGAGACTGATGAGGAGTTCTACAGGCAGCTGGCAGAAGACGCAAAAGCATCAGCGCTTGTTCTCGTGGGGGACTTCAACTTCCCAGACATATCCTGGAAGCACAACACAGCCCAGAGAAAGCAGTCTAGGAGGTTTCTGGAGAGCGTGGAAGATAGCTTCCTGACGCAGCTGGTTAGAGAGCCTACCAGGGGAGGTGCCCCGCTAGACCTTCTGTTCACAAACAGTGATGGACTGGTGGGAGATGTGGTGGTCGAGAGCTGTCTTGGGCAGAGTGACCACGAAATGGTTCAGTTCTCTATTCTTGGAGAAGTCAGGAAGGGGACCAGTAAAACTGCTGTCTTGGACTTCCGGAGGGCTGACTTTGAGCTGTTCAGGACACTGCTTGGCAGAGTCCCAGAGTCCCTTGGGAGGAGGTTCTGAAGGGCAAAGGAGTCCAGGAAGGCTGGGCACTCCTCAAGAAGGAAATCTTAATGCCTCAGGAGCGGTCTGTCCCCATGTGCCCAAAGACGAGCCGGCGCGGAAGAAGACCGGCCTGGCTGAACAGAGAGTTGTGGCTCGAGCTTAGGAGAAAAAGGAGGGTTTATAATCTTTGGAAAAGAGGGCGGGCTACTCAAGAGGACTATAAGGATGTTGCGAGGCTGTGCAGGGGCAAAATTAGAAAGGCCAAAGCTCATCTGGAGCTCAATCTGGCTACTGCCGTTAAAGATAACAAAAAGTGTTCTTACAAATACATCAGCACAAAAAGGAGGTCTAAGGAGAATCTCCATCCTTTACTGGATGTGGGGGGAAACTTAGTTACAAAAGATGAGGAAAAGGCTGAGGTGCTCAATGCTTTCTTTGCCCCAGTCTTTACCAGCAAGACCAGTTGTTCTCTGGATACCTGGTACCCTGAGCTGGTGGAAGGGGATGGGGAGCAGGATGTGGCCCTTGCTACCCGTGAGGAAATGTTTGGCGACCTGCTACAGCACTTGGATGTGCGCAAGTCGATGGGGCCGGATGGGATCCACCCGAGGGTACTGAGAGAACTGGCGGAGGAGCTGGCCAAGCCACTATCCATCATTTATCGGCAGTCCTGGCTATCAGGGGAGGTCCCAGTCGACTGCCGGTTAGCAAACGTGACGCCCATCTACAAGAAGGGCCGGGGGGTAGACCCGGGAAACTATAGGCCTGTTAGTTTGACGTCAGTGCCAGGGAAGCTCATGGAGCAGATTATCTTGAATGTCATCACGTGGCACTTGCAGGGCAACCAGGCGATCAGGCCCAGTCAGCATGGGTTTATGAAAGGCAGGTCCTGCTTGACGAACCTGATCTCCTTCTATGACCAAGTGAGGCGCTTGGTGGATGAGGGGAAGGCTGTGGATGTGATCTACCTTGACTTCAGTAAGGCTTTTGACACCGTTCCCCACAACATTCTCCTGAAGAAACTGGCTGCTCGTGGCTTGGACTGGCATACACTTTGTTGTGTTAAAAACTGGCTGGATGGCTGGGCCCAAAGAGTTGTGGTGGATGGAGCCAAATCCAGTTGGAGGCCGGTCACTGGTGGAGTCCCCCAGGGCTCAGTACTGGGGCCAGTCCTCTTCAATATCTTTATCGATGATCTGGATGAGGGGATCGAGTGCACCCTTAGTAAGTTTGCAGACGACACCAAGTTAGGTGCGTGTGTCAATCTGCTCGAGGGAAGGAAGGCTCTGCAGGAGGATCTGGATAGGCTGGACCGATGGGCTGAGGCCAACTGTATGAAGTTCAACAAGGCCAAGTGCCGGGTCCTGCATCTGGGGCGTAACAACCCCAAGCAGAGCTACAGGCTGGGAGATGAGTGGCTGGAAAGCTGCCTATCAGAGAAGGACCTGGGAGTACTGGTTGATAGTCGGCTGAATATGAGCCAGCAGTGTGCTCAGGTGGCCAAGAAGGCCAACAGCATCCTGGCCTGCATAAGAAGCAGTGTGGCCAGCAGGTCTAGGGAGGTGATTGTCCCCCTGTACTCGGCTCTGGTGAGGCCGCACCTTGAGTACTGTGTTCACTTTTGGGCCCCTCGCTACAAGAAGGACATGGAGGTGCTCGAGCGAGTCCAGAGAAGGGCAACGAAGCTGGTGAGGGGTCTGGAGAACAAGTCTTACGAGGAGCGGCTGAGGGAGCTGGGGTTGTTCAGCCTGGAGAAGAGGAGGCTCAGGGGAGACCTCATCGCCCTCTATAGGTACCTTAAAGGAGGCTGTAGAGAGGTGGGGGTTGGTCTATTCTCCCATGTGCCTGGTGACAGGACGAGGGGGAATGGGCTAAAGTTGCACCAGGGGAGGTTTAGGTTGGATATTAGGAAGAACTTCTTTAGTGAAAGGGTTGTTAGGCATTGGAATGGGCTGCCCAGGGAGGTGGTTGAGTTGCCATCCCTGGAGGTCTTTAAAAGACGTTTAGATGTAGCCCTTAGTGATATGGTTTAGTGGAGGACTTGTTAGTGTTAGGTCAGAGGTTGGACTAGATGATCTTGGAGGTCTCTTCCAACCTAGACGATTCTGTGATTCTGTGATTCTGTGAAACAAGTGATGCACAATGCAATTGCTCACCACCCGCTGACCGATGCCCAGCCTATCCCCGAGCAGCCGGCCCCCCACCCCGGCCAGCCACCCCTATATATTGTTTAGCATGACGTCAGATGGTATGGAATACCCCTTTGGCCAGTTTTGGTCAGCTGTCCGGGATCTGTCCCCTCCCAGCTCCTGCTGCACCCCTAGCCTGCTCGCTGGCAGGACAGAGTGAGAAGCTGAAAAGTCCTTGGCTTGGTGTAAGCACTGCTCTGCAACAATTAAAACATCAGCATGTTATCAGCACTCTTCTCATCCTAATCCAAAACGTAGCACCCTACCAGCTACTAGGAGGAAAATTAACTCTGTCCTAACTGAAACCAGGACACATTCAAAGCCAAGACGAGCTGAAGGAGCATCTCAGGATGTTAAGACCATAGCAGTAAAGGTCAATGAGTTGACTCACATTCACCATGAAGTTTCTGATGCTAAAGAAGACAAGGTGGAAGACTTATCTCAAGTTGAAGTGCCATATAAATACATTACAGAACAAATCAACAGACTGTGGGAATAAAAATGTTGTTTTCGCAGAGTTACATTGTTTAAAGGTAAGGAATGGGGTATTGAGATATGCTTGCAGTGATAAGAAAATTTAGCAGGCGACCTTGTAAAATGCAGACAACCAGACTCCTTAGAACAATTAGGTGAAAATCACAGTGTCAAGTCAAGTCAGAGAAGTGAAGAAACATTACCACTTCAAACAGTAAAAAAAGTCCAAAGAAATTTGAAATTTAACAGGCCGGCGACTGAAGGCCAGGCATTGTCTGGGAAGCATCGGATAGGTTGTGAACCTGGATTACCCACTCCAGTGGGGAAACAGGGGAGGGTCCTGTCATCAAAAGTATATAAACTGTGTTTTGGAACCAGTAGGTGCGCTCCTGCTTGTGGGGCGCCCGCCATTGCAATCGCGAATAAATTACTACTTCACTGAGATCCTCGCCTGAGCCTAAGTTATTGGCTACGGAGTGTTTCTCACAAGACAGAACAATAATAAGCTGCTGGAATGAGCTGGTACTCACTCAAACTTCTGAAGAAGTTCAAGTATGAAATAGCTGAACTATTAACTGTCATGCGTAACTAATTGCCTAAAATTGCCTTAGTTCTGGGGCAGCGAAAATTGGCAAATGTAAAGTTTCTTTTTAAAAGGATCTGAAGCGACACACCAATCTACCGATGAAGAACTCTGATGTTTAGAACAAGCAGATTGATAGTAATTATAACAAAGAAACAAATTTATAACGTAAACTTGACATGTTGGTGAAAAGTATTTCTATTGTCATAATCCATTGGAAACCTCTACTGGATTTGTAAAACTGTTATGCATCTGGAAAAGAAAAATACAGTTTATATAGTTTATCTGGAGTTCCAAAAGCTTTTCAATAAATCTGTCACCAAAGATTCAAAAGTTTCCATAAACTAAGAGGAAAATCCATTAATGGTTAGATAACTGGTTAAAAGACAGGAAATAAAGAGAGAACATTAAAATTGGTCTGCTGTAAAGTGGCCAGGGAGGTCACCAATGGAACTTCACAGAAATCTGTTAGGGCCTGAACTCTTTAACGCATTCATAACTGGTCTAGAGAAAGGACTAATAATGAGATGAGATTTGCTGCTGATACTATGCTATTCATGGTAGTAAAAACAAGAGCTGGAGGTCTTCATTGAGGCAGAGAATTAGAATATCATGAAGGAAAAAAAAAGGTACATTAAAAACTAGTCCTGGAAATGGGGCAAATCTAATGGTTTAAAGTGCTGGTTAATGTCCTTAAGTGGCAGTGGCAAGACTTTCTTTTGTAAGTGGGCAACTCATCAGCTGGAAATAATTGAGAAGACAGGGCTGTGTCTGTCTGCTGAGACCATCTCCCGATGCACACGACATTTAACTAATAGAGATGGGAGATGACTGGTGCAAAGCCCTGCTCAGACCTCATTGCAGTATCCTGATTGCCTATGTTCAACTTACAGGGTGTCACTTTAAAAAATAATAATAATAAGAGAGAATTCTTCAAAGCAGTGACAACTCTAATTCTTTCCAGATTTCTCTCACCACAGTTTTTACTGAACACATTATCACAAGCTTGTGTTCCACTGAGGAAGATGTTGTATGCTTGTAATCACACGTGCACTCCCTCTCCCAGAGTTCTCAGTAGCTAAGCCCTTTGATTTATAACACAAGTATTAAAATTGTATTAATAAACAAGGCACTGACCATGCAGCACACAGGTTAACCCTGCATTTGCCTCCAATCCATAATCAACACATGAATGACAAACAACTTATTTTTAGTTCCACATATTCAGCTACAAGAGGAATAAGATGTCAGTGTGTGTTACTCCAGGCTTATTTTACAGTCTACAGGAAGACAGGAATCACCAAAAGGTGACTTAGCTGATCCTAAAATAAGTCATGGACCATAAAAGGACCTGAGGGTAACTAGCTCAGTTGTCTCAAGATAAGCAAGGCGAATTCCACCCTAACTACACTAGCATCACAGTTCATCATCATTATTACGTGGACACATAAGCACGGAGATTCACTGAGCCAGGATCCTGCCCTGAAGAGTTTACAGCCTGAAATTCCAGGCAGGCAAAGGACAGAGAGAAAGGGGAATACATTAACACATAAGCAATGTGGTGGAAGTATGACAGAGACATATTTTGGGAGAATGGCTTCTTAAAGCAAGATGCGATGATTTTGTATATATTATTACTCCATTCCTCCCAAGGAGAAGGAACACAGAAGTGACTACAATGCTAGGAAGATAACCATGCAGAACGGTTCATTACAGAATCATGAAGAGATGTAGTCCCAAAGCTGGGAAAAAACAAGAAAAACTTGAAGAAAATAGGGAGGCCTGTAGCTTGTGTAGTTTTTCTACAGCTTGTGTAGTCTTTTAGCTGGAAGTAAGAGACAGGTAGCCTTGAGCTAGCAGAAGCAAGGAAGATAAGGGGTAAAACGTAAAAAACAAGAAGGAGAAAAACAGCTCCAGACTGACCTATAGTAGCCTTTTGCTCATTAAGGGCCATTAACATATTAAAAATCACACCCATCAAAATGCTAATGTATGCTAATGTGGGATTTGGTGTCGTGTCCACCCCCCCCCCCACGCTTTTCCTCTGTAATGCGCAAACTCAATAGAGATAAGTTAGGTGAGCTGTAATAGCCAATCAAAAGTAGCCAAAGAGATCGTTTTCACAAGTTTGCTGTGTATAAATTATGGTGATTCAAGTCAGAGGTGTGCTTGCTTTGTGAAAGATCACCAAGCACCTGACTCTGCAGAGTTATATAATTAATTAATTAATTAAAAGACCTTCGTGTGGATTCCAACTCTGTGTGCTTATTGGCACAGTGCACTGGGCATGAACCTACGGACAACAGAGAGGAACCAAGACTGATCTTAATTTGTCAAGCTCTGTAGAAACTGCCATGACAGCAATTCTGGGAAAATGTTTAAAAGCTACAAAGCTCAGACTACCAGTGGAGGGGAAAAAAAAAGTCACAAGATTTTTTTGACAAAGGGGCAAAGCAAAGCACAGCAGGAACCTGAAAACAGTGAGTATTCTGAGACTAAGTCTCCAGTGCTGTGATTACAAGTACAAATGAGAATCACAGCCAATGAAGATTTAACAAGGTATTTGAGAACCTGCAAAAGCAGTGAGGAAAAAAATAATGTGAAAAGTAATTAAGATAACAATGAAAATGATGGTAAGAAACAGACTTAAGGAGTTAAGTCAGCTTCATAATATGATTTGTAGTCTATTTTCCTTTGCTTATTATTACTTTCAAACTACAATCAACTTATTGTCATACCACTGAATGATGTAAACCTTGCCAACTACTTCAAAACTGACACGTTTTCTGTTGCATTGAACATTCCCAGAAGACATTTCCCCCCATTTTAATACAAAATCCTGTCAGATCTACATAGCTGAATAAAAAAACGTGTAAAGAATATGTAGCTGTAATAGACCTCCCCCAACTAGTCAACTTTGGAATAAAAGACAATCAAAAAAGACTCAAAGATCCAGTGCTAGATTAATGCAAATATCTGCCTGTTTGCAAGTGTACTTTTTGATTAAACTGGCATACATCAAGTACAATTAGAAAGGTTATTTTTAACTAAGAAATACATAATTCTGCATTTTAATGAGGGTGACAATTACAGCCAACAGTTGCTAATTAACATTAATCCTTTTGCACTGCAAATCAGAATTTCCCAATATGATTTTCATTGTCAGCGATGGACACACCAAAACTGTTATCACAAAGCAGCTATTACGTAAGCTGCTTTGATACAAATAGGTGTTCCCATTACACACAGTAAAGAGAAAGAATCTGATGATGTCTTAAATTTGATAACCTCAGATGTAAATACAGAATGTCATTTCAAAATTTACTTGATGTCTAGCATGTGAAATATAATCAAGGCTTATCATTTTCATGGCTGAACCCAATTCCAAGTTTCTCAAGAGTCAAGCTTCACAGGTGAAATCTGATTTCAACACAAGCTTGAAACCTCCCATTGTTAAATTTGGTTTTGATCCCAGTCCTCGGTTCACATCTGCATTTCACATTTGAGACTTCAAAGCTTTTAGTAGTCATAACAGAACAACATAGATAGGACTAGTGTTTGTCCTGTTTGCTCAGCTTCTGAAGCCAAATACTGGAGCAAGGACTGAAGATATGAATGACTACTACAAATTGATTTGCTACTGTAGCATATCCTTATTGCATTTTTTTTCTTATATACAGTATCAAAAAAAAAAAAATAAAACCTGAATTTTAAGTCCCAATTTTCCAAAATTGCTCTAATATATTTCTGTGCTTTGATTAAACATTTCTCTGTAAATACATGCCTTATTACACATTGAAACCGCAAGTCTACCATACATTATTCATATTTGGGGTGTCACTGAGTGATGGATTGCTGTAAGAGAGTCTGTCCTTTAAATAAATCAACAAATAAAAATGCAAATATTAACATTTTCAGCCACAACTTCTTCCATCTTGAATAGGGAATGAAAATTTCACATTATATCGACAGCCAGCAGAGAGAACAGTTAACAAATGTGGTGGGCGGCAGAGCTCCACCACAACCACTCTTTCACTCCCCCTCCTCAAAGAGGAATGGGGAAAAAATACAATGAAAAGGGCTCAAGGGTTGAGATAAGGACGAGGAGATCGCACAGTAATTATCATGACGGGCAGAACAGACTCAGCGTAGGGAGACAGTAAGATTTATTGCCTATTACTAACAAGCTAGAGAAGTGAGAAACAAAGGGAAGAAACCAAAAGCACCTTCCCCCCCATCCACCCTCTTCCACCTCCTCCCCCCGAGCGGCGCAGGGGAACGGGGGAATGGGGGTTATGGTCAGTCTATAGCGCTTCTTCTCCACCGCTCCTTCTCGATCACTCTCGTCCCCTGTGCTGTGGGGTCCCTCCCATGGGATGCAGTCCTTGCCGAACTGATCCGGCGTGGGCTGCCCACAGGCAGCAGCTCTTCAAGAACTGCTCCAGATATGGGTCTGTACCACGGGGTCCATCCCTCAGGAGCAAACTGCTCCAACCTGGGTCCCCCACGGGCAGCAGCTCCTGCCAGGTCACCTGCTCCTGCGTGGGCTCCTCTCCACGGGCTACAGGTCCGGCCCGGAATCTGCTCCGGCGGGGGTCCTCTACAGGCCGCAGCCTCCGTCGGTGCAGGTCCACCTGCTCCACCGTGGTCTCCTCCATGGGCTGCAGCGTGGAACCCTGCTCCACCGTGGTACTCCATGGGCTGCAGGGGGACAGCCTGCTTCACCATGGTCCTCACCACAGGCCGCAGGGGACTTCTGCTCCGGCGCCTGGAGCACCTCTCCCCCTCCTTCTTCACTGACCTTGGCACCTGCAAGGCTGTTCCTCACTCCTCTCACTCTCCCAGCTGCTGTGTGGCGCAGCATTCTCTTTTCCTCCCTGTCTTAAATATGCTCTCACGGAGGTGAAAAACAACATCACTTATTGGCTCAGCTCTGGTCAGCAGTGGGGCCCTTACCAAACATGGGGCAGCTTCTAGATCCTTCTCACAGAAGCCACCCCTATGGCCCCCTGCTACCAAAACCTTGCCACGTAAACCCACTACAACAACCTACACTGTGAATAAGAGCGATTAATTTGCCAACATCTGGTTTTATCACTTTCACATGGAACTACGTTGGACTTTTTGTGCTGTTGGCTCTCTCAGGGAGTAGACAAAACTTGTGACTCCTATCATGTTCATCACCTAAATCACCACCCCGCTCCAAACACACTCTTAATTCCTTTAAATGCTCAAAAGTTAGATCTGGAATGGAAGTTTTGTCTTCCCTGTCCTCCTTTTGAACCTCAAATCATGTCTGATTCTAAGGGGAAAATTAATCTATATCTTTGGCTGTGCTTGCTTAGACGATACAGGAGAAGAAACTTCATGGTATTGTCTTAAGAGCTGAACAACATTTAAGCACCCAACACGTGC
The DNA here is from genome assembly GCF_964034855.1 of Anser brachyrhynchus. Classification (NCBI taxonomy): domain Eukaryota; kingdom Metazoa; phylum Chordata; class Aves; order Anseriformes; family Anatidae; genus Anser; species Anser brachyrhynchus. The sequence continues at coordinate 18,564 of NW_027663919.1, forward strand.
AGATCTGAAAGGTGTACGTAAAGCAAAAGATTAAACCTCATCACTGTTGTATTTCCTAATATTCAGCATAATAGATCTGCTCTATACTATTCCAGTGTGCATTATTATGTATACAATTCTGCACGTTGTATTTTACTTCAGATGTTAATTTGCTTAAAAGTCCCTGAATACATTCACCTGAGATGTGCTGTGCAATTGGGTAAATAGTTTTGTTTTTAAAATGTCCCTAAACACAAATTTACACAATACTATCTCTTTATAAGAACTCCAACAGGCCACTGTAGCCTAACAGATAATAATATAGCTCAAATATAGTATTCATATTGCAGGAACTTCTAAATCACTTATTTTAATGGCTAAAAGAAACTTCATTCCAAGACAATGCATTCAGCTGGCATTAAAGCTCTGATTTAAAACTGCAACAAGAAAACATAGGCTTAATGCTGAAGTCCCAGACTATCACTCAATCCCTTAATTTACCTAACTGTTCTTAAATTCACTTCGTAGATGTCCAAAGTGAAAAATGTTACAGGAGAATTATCTGTTTCCATGGTGAGCAGAACAACCTTTGCCTGTGTCTTTTTAAGTGCTTGATTATCCGCAGTGTTATAGGATGTACTGTGCCAAACTCGATGGTACAACTGTTTCTACGTGGGGAGAGCCTGACAATTGTACCAGGGCTATAATCAAATTAAATGGTCTTTCACAATGCACAATTTACAACACTTTTTTGTTTTAAAGCATAACTTAATATTTTGATTTAGAACAGCTTCATTTTTGTTGTGCAACACAATACCTGTTTTGCTGAAATCATTACCTGATGATACCTAAGGTAAGATCTAGTTTATGCAAAAACTTTTCATTACTAAATGAAAGCATATAAATGCCGCTACCTCCCCTTTCCAGCCCCCTTCCAGCTCACAGACAAAAAAACAGAGCCTTGCTTCTAGGCAAACAACAGTTATGAAGAAGATGACTCTGGTCACCAAAAAGGCAATGTTTTAGAGAGTCAGAAGGCCAATGCTTTAGGAGTAAGGAACAGAACTTACTCTTCTGAGTCCGAATCTTGCCTGTGATCGTTTTCTAAATATATCAGCTTTGATCTAGATAAACAAGCACATGGAGTAAAAAAGCTTTCCAGGCCTGCTGTGAACATAATTTCAAGGGGCTCATGCAGGTGTAGACACTTGGCTTAACAACACTGGATAACCAAATATGTAATGCCTGGCTGCATTATGAAAAATAGCCATAGGCAAGCATAAAAGCATGATGGGCAAACAAATTCACTATTAGACTAACTCGGGATGCCAGATAAAGTACTATTTTTCTTTCAGAGATAGCAATGAAATGACCTTGTGTGCATTCATTCTGAAAGTCTGGTCCTTCTACGGGTGGTTTTACCGTGCTAGGCAGCTGAATACCACAACCGCTCTCTCACTCCCCCTCCTCAGATGAGGAGGGGAAGAAGTAAAGGAAAGAACAACTCACGGGTTGAGATAAGGATGATTTAATTAAAGGGAAGAAAAAAAAATTATTAAGGAAAGATTATTATTAATTAAACAATTTAACTAAACAATTAACAATTTAACTAAAGGGGAAAAAAAGGAAAGGAGAAAAGGGAGGGGGAAAGGGAAAACTAAACCAAACAAGTAAAGGCTATGTGGAAGTGCAGAGGAAAGAAATTACTCTCTACTTCCCACAAATGAGCGATGCTTGACCACGTCCTTGAAGCAGGGCCTCAACACACGTAGCTGGTGTTCGGGAGGAGGACAGACGTTTTTCACAACGAGAGCCCACCTCTCCCCTCTTCCTCCTTTTTCCACCTTTTATTGCTGAGTGTGACATCATATGGTATGGAATATCCCTTTGGTTGGTTTAGGTCAGCTGCCCTGGTGATGTTTCTTTTCTCACATCTTTGCCCACCCCTGGGGGGGGTTAGAGAGAGTCCTGATGCTGTGCCAGCACTGCTCAGCAGCAGACACAACACTGGTGTACTTCCCAGAGAGGTTGTAGAGTCCCTCTTCTTCAAAAGCCCCGTGGACACGGGCCTGGGCAACCTGCTCTGGGTGGTCCTGCTTGAGCAGGGGGTTGGACCAGAAGGACCCAGAGGTCACTTCCAACCTTAACCATTCTGTGAGTCTGTGAAGGCAATATTTTAGATATCAGATTAGTAAAAAGTGTTTCTCCTTGGAAAAATGCTGTACTTCTCCAGGTTATTCTCAGCTCCCATAGAGATACGTTCATCTTTCCAAAATGAGGCAAGCAATCAAGGTGGGCCTCTATGGTCTTGCATTACAGAGAACGAGAACGCAAGGATTTACTAGGGAGTGGAGCAAGTCAACTGGATGTATGTCTGGGAGGAGGAGACAGCTCACATCTCCCCTACCTGCCCAGAGCTGTGCAAATCCAATGACTGCTATCAGGGCTCCACAGTATTTTAATTCATGCTCCATCTTTATTCCACATCCTTCTCTACATTGCTGCCACGGCACTACTTGAAAGACCACAGATCACCTCTTGGTTTGCTCTCCTCTTACAATCCCACTGAAAACTGTCCCAGACATCTTCAAAGCTGCCTGCATGGAGCCAGCCAAGGCATGCCTGCCTGGGAGGCAGCTGTTTGTTTCAAGCAGTTCTGTACCCTTGGGTTATTCCCACATGTTGCCTGTTGTATCCATGCGATCTTGTTATTCTTCTTATTGCACCTTCACCCATTGGTTGTTACACTCGGCTGTTCCCAAAATGAGATCCCAGCTCTGTAAACCAGAGATTGCTTATTGCATCTTTGCACAGCATCTAGCACAGGGGATGAGAGCAAGGGCATCAGCTGGTGATTGAAAGGCAAGTAACAGCTGACAATCCTGATTGAAATGTGTCCCCTGAAAATATTTTTCAGCAGAAAATGGGCCTTTTTCACTAAATGGAATTTTTCTATGAAACAGTATCAGCTTAGTAGGAATTTTGCTTTTTTTTTCTTTATTTAATAAAAAGTTATTTACCTTTTTGGTTTTGTTTCCTCTGTTAGTGTTTTGAAAAATTGCAGCAACTGAAATTACCTTTGTTGTTCATTTAAAACAAGAAAAATCCTACAAAAATGTTTAACTTACAGAATTTTTTTCACTTTTTTCTTACTTTTGTTTAGAAAATAGCAAACATCTCAGTTGCCTCCACTATAACTCTAGACATGCGAAGATGAACTTATCATCGTCTAGTGAATGTCACTCTCAAAATACAAAAAAGAAAAAAATTACCTAATGGCTCAATAGAGCTGGGTGTGATAGAGCTGTTTGGAAGTATTGCTTCTGAATTTGTGGGTTCAAATACTCCTTTGGGTTGCAAGGCATTTGGGCTTCATATTTTTTCTATGTTTAAATCTGTACCCTGAAAAGGAGAGAAGGAAGGGAAGGGAAGGGAAGGGAAGGGAAGGGAAGGGAAGGGAAGGGAAGGGAAGGGAAGGGAAGGGAAGGGGAGGGGAGGGGAGGGGAGGGGAGGGGGAGGGGAGGGGAGGGGAGGGGAGGAGAGGAGAGGAGAGGAGAGGAGAGGAGAGGAGAGGAGAGGAGAGGAGAGGAGAGGAGAGGAGAGGAGAGGAGAGGAGAGGAGAGGAGAGGAGAGGAGAGGAGAGGAGAGGAGAGGAGAGGAGAGGAGAGGAGAGGAGAGGAGAGGAGAGGAGAGGAGAGGAGAGGAGAGAGAGAGGAGAGGAGAGGAGAGGAGAGGAGAGGAGAGGAGAGGAGAGGAGAGGAGAGGAGAGGAGAGGAGAGGAGAGGAGAGGAGAGGAGAGGAGAGGAGAGGAGAGGAGAGGAGAGGAGAGGAGAGGAGAAAAAAATCCATTGCTGGTCTCATGATTCCTTCAGCTTCTTGACTTTTAAGGGATCAAATCTTCCAATTCTTGCAGGATAGCCCCTGAGGCCATGTTATGTCACCTTTGTAATTGCTGTCTTTAAAGAGAAAATTTGGAGTGCTTTAAAAGCAGATTCCTTTGTATTAAGAGATGGTACAGGTATGAAGCAGTGTGCTCCAGTGAGCTGGAGTTAACTCCCCATTTTTCCACCTCTGTGCCTCTGGTACTGATTTCTGGTAATTTTGCTTTAGCAGCTTGGCTGCGGAGTGTTAACTTCTGCTCTGGATGGTGAGAATACAGATGATATCAGTCTGGGACATTGTGCCATGCTCGCTTGCAGACATGTTTGGCTGGGAGGGACTGCGGCTCTCCCTGCATGTCACATTGAAGTATTTCAGGGGAAGCCTTTATGATAAATTAGGGAATGTGGTCAGCCAGAAACAGGCAGACCTCTATTTTATTAATCTGCGGGTAGATAACAATAAAAATGATGAAAGATCTAATCAGCTACATTATTAGCTAAAGGTTGGTGAGGCTGGGAGAGCAAAAAGGGGTGTGTGGGTGCTGGGGGTGCTGGCAGGGTTCAAAGACAGAAGGAGATACAAGAGCATTGTCTGCAAACACTATTACACGTAAAACTGCAAACTCAAAACACTGCTGGAGATGATACTTTCACAATTTCAGTTTTCAGTACCCCTTTCTCATCTGCCATTTCCTTCGACAGCTTGTGAAGTCTGGGAGCACCCACATTTTCGGCAGCCAAGTTCCCCATCAGAGCCCAAGGCTCCCTGTCTCACCTTCATCTGGCCCTCGATGCCTCCTGGGGCACCAGGACCCCAAAGAGATTTCCCTTCCTGTCATGGAGAAGGTGGGGAGATGCCTCCTTTGTGGACTGCACTGAGAGGTGAGCTGCTGTGCTTTCTATTGTTGGGTCTTGTATTTTTCCATCAGTACCAAGGAGACTTCTCTGATAGAGGTGGGCAATTCAAACCCCTTTCACATTGTCGCGTTAAGGGGTGTAGCCGATTAACCGTTACGGGTCCAGTCGGATTCAGGGTACTGAACTATCACAATCAGAGATTCACCAATAACGCATTAACCTATATGGGTCTGGTCAGATTCAGAGCACTGAACTACCACGGTCACGGATTCACCAATAACGTATAACCGCCCTTACTCTAGTCGTGTTCAATGAGAACTATCACAGCCAGGAACAATGCAGTTAAGTGCAATTTATTACAGTAACAGGGACACAGGTTCTTTGGATTGCCGGTGATAATTTACTGTCTGCAAAAGCAAGCTAGCATGCATGAAATACACAGGTGTGCAGCCTGGAAATTAACGCGTTAAAAGGCACAAAGACTCTATAGAGATTTCTAAGTTTCCGCGGAGACACCCAGTATAACCAAGTGTTCAAATCTCACCCAAAGGCATCCCAATGGGGGGGGAAGAGATGCTCAGCCCGTCGACTGATCCCAGGGGTCAGGAGGTCCTCAGGATGGTGTATTCCCTTGTGATGGTACCTCCCCTGAGGGTGGTATCTTCCCCAACGATGGTATCTTCCCTAATGATAGTATCTTCCCCAACATCCCCTCTCTCTTAGGCCAATTTATATTATTTTCTATCTTTTAGGTGGAGCTTGAGTGACTCTAGTCAAGCATATCTTAGTTATGATTGGTGAAAAGTTTTCCCGTCTCTGTTTAAAGGTACAGGCTCCGAGAAATTCAGAGTGCATGCTCAGTGAGGGGTGGTCGCACCTTGGAGGCGGGTAGCTTTTGGGATGGAGGTGTGTTTTGGTATTATAAGGATATTATAATGAGCAAAAGTACACTAGAGTACAGCATTTGTCAAAACATGACAGGTCGTTGGCTCAGGGTAGCAAAAAGTGCGGCTTATCGGTCTCGGTGTGCACAAGAACAATCGAGTCCCCACCTGGTCACAGAGCCTAGCCGTGGTGTCTCCACTCCACTCTATGCTCCGTATTGTTCCTTAGAGTCAGCACACCAGGTTCCCCCAGTGTGATAGCATCTAAGGTTGGAAGCCTAGGGAACGCTCAGGTAATGCAGCTACACCCTACCCTGAAAGCCTCTTTGATGCTGTACATTTTCTTTAAAATGTGAATGTTAGTTTTATTTTCCTAGTTACTTTAGGCAATTGCACCATGTAATCCACCCCGTGACTATAGTCACTCAAGCTTCACGACATTTGGAATATGTCGGGGATATCACACACATTCTTGGGACGAGGTTTATCGAGTGTATGTAGATTGTGTAGGGATGCTAAACGTTTCATCATAATCAAGAGTTTAACATACAAACTAAAAGCATAATACAATGTGTATTAACAAAACAACAGGGTGAAGCATCTTGTTGAAGATTCCCGTGGCAGCTGGTGACCATCCACACAGTGTCCCACCAACGGTGTCTTTCATCTCTCTTTACTCTTTCCATCACTCAGTGTATTTCTAGTACATCATGAGGGACAGTAATCAGAGTCTTTCGTCCATTTTCTCAGACTTGTTTCATCAGCCGCTTCAAGTCTTCATGTAACAGCAATTTCTTCATCAAGGTGAGGTTCATTCCAATAGGAGTAGGCGGCAGATGAAGCATAATATAATGGGGTGCAGTAAGTTGACAAGAGGTTACAGGAGCTGAGCAACTAAAATCACATCCTAGAATTTTGGTAAAATTACAAACACAAACATTAGAGTGATTACTTGTATCTACAATAGTATTATCTATGACTATAGAATCACAATGGGTTCTCATGCAAACACAGCCTTTCCCAATATATACAAGTACAGTTTCAAGGGTTTCATTAGGATGTCTCAAAGTGGCAAATATTTTGTTCAGTGTCAAGACAAATGTCTTGGGCTTCGGGCGTGTTACTCTCACAGATGAAGCCTCTTTGTTCACGCACAATACATGCATTCACATCAATTGTTTGCCACTTTCCTCCCTTTTGATGGGCCCATACTTTATGCTCCTTAGGATAAAACATAGTTCCATTATGACTGAGTACCTAATGCAATGATTGGATATACATCGTATACGATGGCATTACTTATGGTAAGTATAAAGGCAACAATTTTATCATTTTCTGCATAGTAGGTAAAGCTGGCTAATTGCCACCATGCCTGAAACTCCTTTTAAAATTCTGAAGCATTATCCCAAATCAATTTTCAAATTTCAGTGGGTAAAGTTCCTCTTTCTCCCTCTCTAATAATAGCTGCTGCTACAGACTGTATCCATAACTGTGCTTGGATGCAGCTCAAGGCAAGGGAGGTATTGCCCTAAGTTTTTCCAAGGGCATTTGCAATTAATTGATGATCATTTTCTTCAGTTTGTTTTCAGTGGGGTAAAATGTCTGATAGAAGCCATTGACTTGCTCCTAAGGCCAATAAAGATGATTTTATTGGTCGTTCCAATTTCCTTAGGTCATCTGTAGTAGCAGTTATTTAATATACCTAATCCTGTTCCCAATAACCCAGTTGCATCTACCCTTTTTAGAGACCAGCTAGGGTTAAAGAGAACTTGTTGTTGTCCCACATTTTTAATTATGTAAGGACCAGGGTTGAAGATGGAAGGAGTTAGACCAATGGGAGGCCGAGTTGGTACATTTTCAAATATCTGTGGCGGCAGAGGCTTCTTAACCTTTGCAGTCGACGAAGATGTTTCTGTATTGATCATAAATTCAAATAGTATTTCTGTGCCTCTGTAACCTCAAAGACAGTACACAATTATAGATTTGGTGAAAGTGAAATTGTACCAGCAATCAAAATTTGGTTCAGTTATTTTGTTACAACCAGTATTATAATTTTGTGGTCTGGTAGAATCAGCATAAAATATGATTTAGTGGAGGACTTGTTAGTGTTAGGTCAGAGGTTGGACTCAGTGATCTTGGAGGTCTCTTCCAACCTGGATGATTCTGTGATTCTGCAAATTGTCTTAATTTTAGTCGGCCTATTGCAAGTAGATCCATTAGTTATTCGGCAATTGATTTGTATTGTCTGGACAGATGTGGCTTGAAGTTCAGCCATTCTTAGAGAATCGTTCCAACTCCATCTTTTGAAAATATTTTGTTTCCATGTAGAACTAAAGTAGAGAGATTTAGGTCCTTTTTGTTCTGAGGTGTTCCAATGATTGTGCTATACTGTGACAATGCATGGTCAGATGCCACCGTGAAACACCTCAGCTCCATGCACAACCACAGTAGCTAAGTTTTCTTTAAAGTCTGTAATTGCATCAAGGTCAGGGTAAAGCATAGCATTATTAATCCAAACTGTTGGTTTGTGATTCTCCAGCCGTCCACATGCAGTTCACTCAGGATTCCTGTAAACACAAAAGAAAATAAAATATGCTCGGTTGTATTCAACCAGCAGGGTTAGAAAGAGGGTGAAATAGCAGTCTTTGACTTCCCATGTGTAGGGATATTTGGGAGTAGTTAGCACCATTGCTACTGTTAGATGCACAGAAGGCTTTCACTATCTCTGCCATGTTTGGAACTGCAGCAGTCAAAGGTGTGGTGTTAGCATTTAACTGTCTGTAATCCACTGTAAAATGCCACTGCCTGGTTGGTTTCTTTACCAGCCACACCGGTGAACTGTAAGGTGAATGAGTCCTTTTAATAATGGAATTTAATTTAATAATAATTCTTCCAATTCTGTTACCACCCTGTCAATCCCCATAAGTGCTGCTGCTGGCAACAGATATTGCCGAACATCAGTGATTTTAGTGGGGGTTAAGGGTATGGATGTTTGTAACAGACTCCATCTCACTGTGCCTGAATCCCTTTGATGTGTCGCAAAACTCCACACAGTTCCATCAGGAAGTTTCCACATACGGCCACGCAGTATGTCAAATCCTAAAATATTAGTATATGCAGCACTGACTAATACTTCTACCTGGTTAATTTTTGTTCCTCTGGCAACCGGAGTGAAATTTTTGCAGTGGGGCATTGTTTTTCCACACCGATTCCCGTGAATTCAACCCTGCATCGACCAGGTGTTATGCTCAGGGTTTGTGCTGTCTCATGTGTAATTACTGACATTTGGGCCCCGGTGTCAATAAGAAAATTTACCAATATTTTTCGGGGTCCAGCGGGAATGGCAATGATAGGGTCAGAGTGTTCATTAGAGAGCCACTGAATTGCTAATACCCGCCAAGCAGGGTGGCTCACTGCCCTCCCCGGGGACAGGAGTTTTTTTGCTGAGATTCTGCTTTGTCAATTAGGCTTGGTGCAGAAGGTGTACTTTCCTTACAGACTGGGGTTTTTTTCTGTTAGGCAGTTCTCCCCATCTGGAATATTTTTCTTATCCAGAAATTGGACTAATGTACGGAGGTCCTCCATAGAGGCACCACGCAAGAATGGTCGGGGTGCACCCAAAGCTAGGGCCTTACGCCACAACTCACCATGTTCTTTATTAAATTTGAACCTCTCTTTGAAGTTGGGGTATCTGGGATTTTTAGTGTGGATTTGGCGGACTCGCCGAGGGTGATCTTGGGACTTAATACTGGATGAACTGATCCAGCTCATTCGGCGTCTGTACTTATCTATATCTTGTACAAATTCACTCCATGTGGGAATGGGGGAGTTTGGGTTCCGCCTACGACCACGATCACCATCCCTACGAGCAGCTTGTATGCGATCCTGGGTATTTGCTACAAACATCTTAAGACAATCAGGGAGTCCATGGATGAGAGGGGTTAATCGAACCGGGTCAATAGGAGCTAACATAGGGGATTTCCTGAATTCATCTCTTTCATATGTTGCCTGAATGCAGGCTGCTTTCTGTACTGCTACAGCCAGGTCAGAATAGCTTGTGGCTATAATTTCCAGGGGTTCCCTTCTCTCCTGGGGATCTATACCACCTGCCCAGTATGCTGCCTGTGCAGTTATAGAGTAATTATGGTCTCCTGGTGTGGTAGTTAAAAATACTCCAGGTCCCCAAAAGCCTCCTGCCTCTTCCTCACTCAACATAACTCGATCTCCTCCTTCAAGAGAAGCTTGCCACACATACTCAACTTCCGATTCTCCTGACCACCTTGAGAACTTCTCCTGTATTTTAACCAACTCTGCTGGTGACCATGGAATCATTCGCACAGTAGTGCGGATTTCATCATCATCAACAGTAGTCTCAGTCTTAACCAAAGGTCTCAAGGAAATCGATTGAGGTTCAGAATCAGCAATCTTTTTGACATCATCACTGTCAAACCAAAAATCACCATTCCAGCTTTCAGGGTCTGCACTATGCATCAATCTATGAACCTGCTTAACCGGAGCAGAAGGCTGTATTCTATTTAACAGATGACTAAACCTCTCCAGCAATTGTTTAAGATGATTAGTCTCACTCACAAGTTTATAATTTTCAGTCACAAGTTTGTTATTCTCATTCAAAAGTTTATCCACTCTGATTCCTAATGTTTTTCCCGTCTCCCTTTCAAAGGCCAATGATGACTTCAACACCTCATTCTGTGATTTCAAAGCTGTATATTCCACATCAGAAATCAGTTTGGGGACAGGAATTTCCTTAGCTTCTTGCTGAGCACAAGACAAACAGGCTCCTAACACAGCACAAATCACACCTTTACCCTTTCGTTGACCGATCTTTCGTGAAGCCTGAAACTGCTCAAAGATTTCTACCACTTTCTCTTGATTTTTCCAAAATTTTTGGGCCCACTCTTTCCCCTCCTGGGAAGGGGCACATTTGTATTTTTGCAGCAGTTTATCCATAGCAATCCTGCCGACTATGCCAATTTCTCTGTCGCGTTAAGGGGTGTAGCCGATTAACCGTTACGGGTCCGGTCGGATTCAGGGTACTGAACTATCACAATCAGAGATTCACCAATAACGCGTGTGTCTGAAAATGTGGGAAGGGCCTTCCTGTATGCTTCGTTCCTCTCCTCATGCCCCTCTCTGTCCTCAGCTGAACCACTGTGACCGATCGCACTGAGAATTTTGCTCCATGAGTGGAGATGAAAGAAAAGCTAAAAAAAGGGAAGGAGAGTGACTCCTACTCTGCTAGCATGGGTAATTTTGCTTGACATACACATACTTTATTTTGAGTTACAAGGCTTAACAACTTCCTTAATGTCATTTCCTGCTTTTCAGTTCCACCCGTCAGAGCCTGCACTCTGTGGAAGATGCTGGTGTTTTCCTGTGTGGTATGTGCACATTTTGTGAATGTGCTGGGGATCCTGGCACAAAGGCAAAGAACTTGGTGGAACAGTTTTCCTCCACTGTAATAGCAGAAGGGGCTGGGAGTGAGTTACCCAGGCTGCCCTGTGTCTGTAACCTTAACAAATCCTTTCAAATCCTTTTCCTGAGAAGTAGTTCTGGTAATCACTGTCTACACTTTCCTGGACTGGACAGAGTTTTAAGAAGTAGGTTGGCAGGAATAAGGTAGCTCTGAGCTTTACTGACTGCATTATCTCTAGGAACCCTGTGATGAGTTTCTGAAGCCACTAGAGCTATTCTGAATTTGTAATGAATTTGAAAATCATATCTCTGGACTGAAAAGCAAGCTCGGTCTCCTCTAGAGGTGGTGTGTAATGAAGGGTCAACTTAGGCTAACACCAGATCCAGTAAACGAAGATATAGTGTGGTTTGCTACTCCCTGGGTAAGTGTGAGATCACCTCTGTTCAAACATCATCACTAAGAAATTTCTGATGCTCTCTAGTTTTGGCCATTGGCAAGAGGGTTACACCCAAGACAACTAAGTACAGCATTTTAAGACTGCCTCAATACCGGATTTCTGCATGAATATATAGGTGCAGGAATTTAAGAAATACATGAAGATAACGTACAGACCTAGGAAGACGAATCCCATGGAAATTTGCTTACTCGTCTCTATATTATAATTTTGTTCCTCTAATAAAATAACTGTCTGTCTTCTGTGGTAGCAGTCATGGTGGGTGGTGTGTTGTTATTTGACAAACACTACTATAGGGTTTTTTCCTCTATTCCCATGAACAGTTTGCATCTGGTAGGTTGTTTATTTGTTTGTTTGTTTTGTTTTGTTATTGATCCTGAGTTAGATTATAAGCTTTGTGGGTCAGGCACCATCCTTTGGTCTGTGTTCATGCAGTGAAGAGCTTTAGCATCCATACAGTGTGACAAGTCAGATTGTGCCCACTGGGGATGGACAAATCCCCAGGAGCGCCGCAAACAGGACGTGCTAACAGGACAGACTTTGGCAGTTAGCGCAGGCAGTTTGCGCAGGGCAGTTCAAGTGGGGCAGGGAGGAGCGTGGGGAGGATCCTCTCCTCCCTTTCCCACCTCCCTTTCTCTTCCTCTCCTCTCCTCTGGGGAACTCTACCTTTTATAACTTATAATTCACCATGGTGGGCACCCATCACAGCATCTGGGCCGAGGCGGCAACCCAAACTGAGGGGACACGGCCTCTCTGGGGTCATGTGGGTACACAGGTGGATCCCCTGAGGGGTGCAGTGGCAGTCCAGACTGGAGACTGTGGGGAACTCCGGAATCTGGAGGCCCCCCTGAGTCCTGAGGGAAGAGAGGGCTGTTGTGGGTGCAGGCGTGCCCTGCTCAAGAAACTGCTTGAGCAGATGGCCGGGCTGCAGCGAGAAATCAGCAGCCTGAGGGGCTCCTGGGAGTCTCTGAGGGAAACGGATAGGAGGTGTCAACCTGCCCCTACTGAGGCCCGGCAGCCCCCTCTTAAGTCCCTGCAAGGGGGAGTAGCTGATCTAGCTGCTCACCTGCAGGACAGAGGGCTCGACCACCCACAAGAGGAAAGGGGCTGGACCCTCGTCTCAGCTCGAAGCAGAAGGAGGCATCTGCCCCCAACACCCATGGTGCCACCAAACCTCATGGTGTCCCTGGGTAATAGATTTGAGGCTTTCAGGCAGGAAAAGGATGATGGTCTGGACAGTAGTCGGAATCCGGGCCCCGAGAAGCATGTCAAGGATAAGGGAAGTACCAAGCATAGGGAGCGGGGCTGGATGGGGCGCTGCATCAAAACCAGTGCCACAAAAAAAGGGCGGAGAGTCTTAGTGATTGGAGACTCCTTGCTGGGGGACACTGAGGCTCCTGTTTGCCACCTGGATAACCTCTCCAGAGAGGTGTGTTGTCTTCCTGGAGCACGTGTCAGAGATGTTAGGAAGGCTCTGCCGCAGCTCATTAAACCGGAGGACTACTATCCTCTTATCATCATTCAAGCAGGGTCCTGGGAAGCTGCAACAAGAAAAATGAGTAATATTAAAAAGGACTTTGCATCCCTGGGAAGGTTGTTGAAGGGGTCGGGGGTGCAGGTAGTGTTCTCATCTGTCCTCACGATGGGTGACCGGGACCCAGAAAGAAGGAGGAGAACAGGACAGGTAAACGGCTGGCTGAAGGGATGGTGTCTGGACCAAGGCTTTGGGCATTTTGATGTTGGGCAGGCCTTTGAGAAACCAGGTATGTGGGCTGCTGACCGACTCCAACTCAGCAAGTGGGGCATAAGTGCGTTGGGGAGCAAGCTCTCTGGGCTGATTACCAGGGCTTTAAACTAGGTTTGACGGGGGAAGGGAGGGGAGTTAGAAGTGACAGAGAAGGGCTGGGGGATGTTGTCACTGCTGTCACTATTGAAGATAGTAGGGAAAACCTCTGAGTTGTCCCATAGGATATTCCGAGGGCTCCTCAGAGAAGGTAATATTTTCAATGCCCCATCTGGAATCTTCTTGTGTCCCTTTAGGGGTAGCTGGACCTGCTGCTTCCCTGAAGTGCCTGTATACCAATGCGCGAAGCATGGGAAATAAACAGGATGAGCTTGAGATCTGTGTTCGGTCGCAGGGCCACGATCTCATTGCGATAACAGAGATGTGGTGGGACAGCTCACATGACTGGAACGCTGTCATGGAGGGCTATGTCATTTTTAGGAAAGACAGGCTGGGGAAGCGAGGGGGTGGGGTTGCCCTTTATGTGAGGGAGCAACTAGAATGTACCCAGCTCCACCTGGGGGAGGGTGAAGGACAAGTGGAGAGCTTGTGGGTGAGAATTAAGGGGTGGGCTGGTATGGGGGACACTGTTGTGGGGGTGTACTACAGGTCACCAGATCAGGAGGAGGAGGTCGATGAGGCCTTCTACAAGCAGCTGGTAGTAGCCTCATGATCCCGGGCACTGGTTCTCATGGGGGACTTCAATTATCCAGACATCTGTTGGGTAAGCAACTCGGACGCACAGTCCAAACGGTTCCTACAGTGCGTTGAAGACAATTTTCTGACGCAGGTGGTGGAGGAGCCGATGAGGCAGGGGGTGCTTCTGGACCTTGTCCTTACCAACAGGGATGGGCTTGTTAGGGACGTGAAGGTTGGGGGCAGCTTGGGATGCAGCGACCATGAGATGGTGGAGTTCAAGATGGAACTTGGTGGAAGAAGTAAGGCTAGTAGCAGGATTGCTACCCTGGACTTTCGGAGAGCCAACTTCACAGAATCACAGAATCATCTAGGTTGGAAGAGACCTCCAAGATCACTTAGTCCAACCTCTGACCTAACACTAACAAGTCCTCCACTAAACCATATCACTAAGCTCTACATCTAAAACTTCGACCTCTTCCGGGACCTACTTGGGGGTATCTCATGGGCTAGATTGCTAGAAGGCAAGCGTGCTTGTGAGAGCTGGGCTACATTTAAACAGCACTTCTTCCAACCTCAGGATCGGTGCATCCCTAAGAGTAGGAAATCGGGGAAGGGGGGTGGGAGACCTGTGTGGATGAGCAAGGAGCTCATCGACAAGATCAAAAGGAAGAGGAAGGTCTATGAAATGTGGAAAAAGGGCCTGTCCTCTTGGGAGGAGTATAGGAGTGTTGTCAGGGCCTGCAGGGACGTGACAAGGAAGGCTAAAGCCCACCTAGAGATGAGGCTTTCAAAAGAGATAAAGGATAATAAGAAGGGCTTTTTTAAGTATGTAAATAGTAAAAGGAAGACTAGGGATAATGTGGGTCCCTTGCTGAACGAGGGGGGTGTCCTGGTAATGGGGGACACTGAGAAGGCGGAGATACTGAATGCTTTCTTTGCTTCAGTCTTTGCTTCAAGGACTCCCCCCCGGGACTCCTCAACCCTGGAGGGCAGAGGAAGAGTCTGGGAAATGGAGAGCTCCCCCTGTCTGATGAGGGAGTGGTTTGGGAGCATCTGAGTGGGATCAACGCACACAAATCCATGGGCCCTGTTGGGATGCATCCACGTGTGCTGAGGGAGTTGGCAGAGGTGATTGCTGAACTGCTCTCTATCATCTTTGAAAGGTCCTGGAGAACAGGAGAGGTGCCTGAAGACTGGAGGATAGCCAATGTCACTCCGGTCTTCAAGAAGGGCAAGAAGGAGGATCCGGGAAACTACAGGCCAGTCAGTCTCACCTCTGTCCCTGGAAAGGTGTTGGAACAGCTTGTTCCGGATGCCATCTCCAAGCAATCGGAAGAGAAGAAGGTTATGAGGAGTAGTCAGCATGGATTCACCAAGGGGAAGTCGTGCTCGACCAACCTCGTTGCCTTCTATGATGGCATCACCAGCTGGGTAGATGGGGGGAGAGCAGTGGATGTCATCTACCTTGACTTTAGCAAGGCTTTTGATACTGTCTCCCACAACATCCTGCTAGCAAAGCTGAGGAAGCGTTGGATAGAGGAGTGGACAGTAAGGTGGGTTGAGAACTGGCTGACTGGCCGAGTTCAGAGGGTGGTGATCGGCAGCACAGAGTCCGGCTGGAGAACCGTGGCTAGCGGCATTCCCTGGGGGTCAGTGCTGGCTCCGGTCTTGTTCAACATCTTCATCGACGACCTTGATGAGGGAATAGTGTCTGCCCTCAGCAAGTACGCCGATGACACAAAGCTGGGAGGAGTGGCCGACATGCCAGAAGGCTGTGCTGCCATTCAGCGAGACCTGGACCGGCTGGAGAGATGGGCAGGAAGAAACCAAATGAGGTTTAATAAGAGCAAGTGTAGAGTCCTGCACCTGGGAAGGAACAACCGGACGTATCAGTACAGGCTGGGGGATGACCTGTTGGAAAGGAGCTCTGTGGAGAAAGACCTGGGGGTCCTGGTGGACGACAGGTTGACCACGAGCCAGCAGTGTGCCCTGGTGGCCAAGAAGGCCAATGGGATCCTGGTGTGCATTAAATGGAGTGTGGCCAGCAGGTCAAGGGAGGTGATCCTCCCCCTCTACTCTGCCCTGGTCAGGCCTCACCTGGAGTACTGTGTCCAGTTCTGGGCTCCCCAGTACAAAAAAGACAGGGATCTCCTGGAAAGAGTCCAGCGGAGGGCCACAAAGATGATACGGGGCCTGGAGCATCTTCCCTATGAGGAAAGGCTGAGGGACCTGGGTCTGTTCAGCCTGGAGAAAAGAAGACTGAGAGGGCATCTCATCAATGTTTACAAATATCTTAAGTGTGGGAGACAGAGGGATTTGGCCAACCTCTTTTCAGTGGTTTGTGGGGACAGGACAAGGGGCAACGGCCAAAAAATGGAGCACAGGAAGTTCCGCACCAACATGTGAAAGAACTTCTTCACAGTGAGGGTGACGGAGCACTGGAACAGGCTGCCCGGGGAGGTTGTGGAGTCTCCTTCTCTGGAGATATTCAAGGCCCATCTGGACGCCTACCTGGGCAGCCTGCTCTAAGGAACCTGCTTTGGCAGGGGGGTTGGACTCGATGATCTCTCGAGGTCCCTTACAACCCCTACAATTCTGTGATTCTGTGCAATCTTTCCTGCTGAAATATTTTCTACAAAGAAAGGTCAATTTTGATGCCTCCTTCCTTCCCCTGCTTGGTTATTATTAATAAGAAAAATATTTCTTTTTGGGTCTGCTGAACTTAAAGGGCTTTGTTATTGCTTGCATGTGTCAGGGTCCACATGAATTGCTTCAGTACCTGGCAGGAGGCTCAGTTCATGTAAGCCGTACGTCCATTCTCTGCTACTGGTCCTTCTCCTTCACTGAACACTATTTCCCATAAAATACTGAAATGTGTTGCAAGTTTGCAGCTTTTCCAGAAAGTTTTGCTGCTTGTGAATCAACAGTTTTCTCCATTTGTAAATTTCTGTGTTTTGAATGTTTTGGCCTCATTTAGACTGAAAAATGTACATTTTCCAGGCTGGAATTAGTTTATTTTTCCAGTGAGGCCTGCTAGGGAAATGTGTGGGAGATTTCGCTCCCCCCTTCTTTCCCCACAAAGTTCAAGTAGGTCAAATTCTACCGTCGACAATCCAACTTTAGCTTTACTCCTTCAAATCCCCACCAGTCTCCTGGACTTGACTTTACAAGTCCTTTCATGTCACTTCACGATGTAGTGGGAGGAAGTGAAAATTAAGGGCTACAGGCAGGGTTCCAAAAAGTGCTCTCTCTTTCTCAGAAAGCATCTTTCCATGGGCCTTCATTGTATTTTATAGCCATACTACAGTATTTAACAGAATAATTTAGTAAGTGTCAGTACTCTGTAGCAGAGTGTGGGGAAACCGTCTTATTCAACCTCTGGCAATGTGCACTGATTCAAATAACGCACTGTGAGGTAACATGAATGATTTCTGGAAATGAAATTGGAGTCAGAAATGCCCTTACTGGCCATCAGCATAAATATTGGTGTCATCCTGATCAACAAGCAGAATTCAAGACCTTTTACCCTTAAAAGATGACTCTCTTTCAGAACTTCATGTTTTAATTCATTTCTCACCAAATTAGCTACCCCAAAGTGCAGACACTCATCCCACCAGTTTCTTCCTGAGACAAGGACAGGGCTTTTTTAATTTCTGTTCATGTCACACCTTTCATAACTTTTAAGCACGAGAAGATCACTTATCCACTGTTATTGTGCATCATTGTACTTGAATTATTTCTTTCAGTTCATAGAATATATGAAATGATTAAAGACAATCAACGTCTTTGCTGTAAATTACAGATATAGCCTAAAGGTATCTGTAGAAGACCTGCTGCAACACAAAATCTCAGTGAAACAGTTTCCCACCCTTCCAACTGTGGTGCCTCTTCATTCCTCATGCACTTTAAAAGTTTGGGGGAGGTAGGTCTGGCTGGGATCGTGGACTGCCATCGGACGTAGGGCGTTCTGAACACAGGGGGAAGGGAAAGCACAGATTCTTCTGAACTGTCACAGAGGCCATTTTGTGTTTACCTCAGCTGTACAGCTACCATCTGTGGAAATTGTCTTACCAGAGTGTCAGGGAGACCACACGTCAAATCAAGCAGGAGGCAGTAGTTGAATCAGAATCTGATCAGATATAAACTCCTGAAGAGATTTTTTTGGGTTCTCCAGCTTAGAAGGCTGCAGTGGCCCATCATAATCTCTATCAGTTGTAGCAGACTTGTACACAGCAGAAAAAGACACTGAATCCATGTAATATGATCCATCACGCTTGCAGTCACAATGCTAAGGCCCTACTGCAGGAACTGCTGCAGTTTGATCTTTGCCATGTGGATTTTTGAGGTGTAGCCAGGTCTAAATTGGAGGATCCCCAGCATATCAGCCAGGGGGAAGCAGCATTTCCTCAAGTCACCCTTCTCTCAGCTTAGAGGTGAGCTTAGTATCAGGGCTGTGCATCATGTCCTGCCTTCAATTCACAGGCAGTAAGGCTGGACTTTGCCTGATGAGGGCAGCCCGTGATAAGTTATCCAGTGTACATAAGGGAACCCCTCTCTTCTCCAGTGGGTGGAACTGGAACTACCATATGGGGCAGGGTATTTCCCTGCAGCATGCACAGGAGTCCTTGTCCCTCTGTATGCCCCAACACTTCTTTAGGTAAATGTTTTTGTGCTCACCACCCTCCCTGCCCACACTGGTTTTCCTTGAAAAGAAACCCAATACAAAAGGGAGATGCAGTAAACTCTGGTAGATCTACCAGGTTGAACAACAGTGAGGAGAGGGCCTGTTCCACACAGAGTGCCTGTTCCACAACATAGGCACAATTGTGGTTGTGCAAGTCTAGCTATCTAGCCTTTGATAGTTTTATTTCATGAGAATAACAAGGGACACAGCCACAAGACAGACCTGCTCCTGAGGAGGAGATTGAACTAGAAAGCACAGAATTCCCTTCCCATCAGCACTGCTGTGATTCGTGTTCTATACCTGATCTGTTTGGGAAGTTCAGAGGGTATTTGTAGTGGTAACACACTCACAGATATACACACATCTGCAGCAATTGATAATACATTCCTTCTATAGCCTTCCCCTGAAGTTATCAAAGCAGCCAAGATAGTATTTTAACAAGAATGAGGTAGATGAGCAATGGGGGTCTCTTGTATTTTAAAAGTCTCCTTTCTAAGCCTCAAAACCAATATGAGGCAAAGTCATATGCCATTTCAAAAATGGGTAAAGTGAAGTGAGGCAACCCAGAAATGGTGATGAGTAACACTGCCATAGACTAAGCACTGGTCTGTACACTCCTCTCAAGATGGCATGTGGCTTGGTAACTGTCCAGCTCCACCATCTGCACAGACTGAAACTCAATTGCTGTTAACGAGAATGAAATTATGGCAATATTAGCATAATTAAAATTAGAAGAATCCTAGTTCATGGATGATTGATGCCCATGGAAAGCTTTGGATAGAAGCAGAAAAGGCAAGTCTGAGTGTTGGCTCAGACTTTATTTACCTACACAATTTCCCCAGGTACAGGAGGAAATGTCCTCAAAAAAAAAAAAAAAAGGCTACTGACTGGTATTAAATAAATGATGCATGTTGGCAGAGTGATAGATGAGATAGATGAGAATAGCGGAAAACACATTGTGAAAGAAACCAGAAGAATTGCTGTCATAAATCTCCCCAAACTATTCTAGACAGAGAAAGGCTAAAAACTAAGCAGGCTACTGGGAGCATAAGGAAGGGGGCTTTAGGAGAAACCCATAGCTCTGTAAGTTCATTGCCAAAAGTTTTGCCCATATGTCCAGTCTCTTGGAAGTGGATGGCCAAGGAAAGGAAAGGAATGTGAAGGTGTGTCATTGCAACTTGAGTTGTTTGGCTTTTTGGTTTTATTTACCACAGTACAAAAAGGACATGAAACTGTTGGAGAGTGTCCAGAGGAGGGCTACGAAGATGGTGAAGGGCCTAGAGGGGAAGACCTATGAGGAGCAGCTGAGGTCACTTAGCCTGTTCAGCCTGGAGAAGAGGAGGCTGAGGGGGGACCTCATCGCAGTATACAGCTTCCTCATGAGGGGGAGTGAAGCCGATCTATTCTCTTTAGTGACCAGTGATAGGACCTGTGGGAATGGTGTGAAGCTGTGACAGGAGAGGTTCAGGCTGGACATCAGGAAGAGGTTCTTCACCGAGAGGGTGGTCGCACACTGGAACAGGCTCCCCAGGGAAGTAGTCACTGCACCAAGCCTGTTGGAGTTTAAGAAGCGTTTGGACTGTGCACTTAGTCATATGGTCTGAATTTTTGGGTAGACCTGTGTGGTGCCAGGAGTTGGACTCAATGATCCTTATGGGTCCCTTCCAACTGGGGATATTCTAATTTTTTATTTCATGCAGGTTAAAAGAGCTCCAGGTGTTCTCTCTAGAAAAAAAAAAGAGATTAGAAGGCAATATTAAGCAAGTTTACAACATATTCAAGCAAGTAGATAAAGAGGAAAAAAAAATAATACCCTGAAATGTTTTTCTAATGAATGCATATTTTAGCTGGAGAATTCGCAGGGGTCGACATGGAGAAAGGCATGTATATATGCAAAACTAGGGTTAGAAGACAAAATGGGATTATTTTCAAAGCTCTTAAATAATGTAACTGTTGGAAGAAAAATGCAGAGGTTTCTGTTGATCTTATTGCCAGAGGAACAACTTTAGGCCTGATAAAGTACGGGGCTAAAGGGGATTTCACACAGAAGAATGGCAGAGCACAGCTGTTTGTCTATTACATGTCACACCACGCATGGTTTTTCTTGGGTAAAAGATGGGCA
Organism: Anser brachyrhynchus; assembly: GCF_964034855.1. Lineage (NCBI taxonomy): Eukaryota > Metazoa > Chordata > Aves > Anseriformes > Anatidae > Anser > Anser brachyrhynchus. The sequence continues at coordinate 39,282 of NW_027663919.1, forward strand.
TGTTGGGACAGGATATTCTGGCTTCCTTGACCCGCTAAAATGGCTGTATCCAGGGCTAAAGGACCTTTACATTGGCAAGAAATTACTGTTTCTTGTCGACTTTTGTAAGGTGTTCAATGAAAGCAGTTATAACATTCCCATTAACTTTTTTTATTTTTCCTGCAAAAAGAGAAATAGGCCATTGCTGAATGCTTTAGACAACCCTAATTGCAAAACCACAGAAGAAGCTTGACAGATAACCAGCCACTGAAAATATTTGAGGAGCAGAAACGCCTTCTTCATTTGCATTTCTGGTTTCCACAAAAATTGTGTAGCTTCATAGTGACCAAGGCAGGTCATATAAGACCTTAGTTATCTATTTTGCACACGCAGTTATCCATGCCATTGTCACACCTGCTCAGTCTTCACATCAGTCACTCTGTGCAGTTTAGTCAAGCAATCAAATGGCTAAAGTTCTCAAAGTCCCTGTTCCATATAATTTCCATTCCTGCCAATTGAGAATGACCATTAACTGTCCCTCTGGCTCATATTCCAGTTTTGCTTTATTGGGCTGAACTCTATTTGCACTTGTCTTCGAAGTAACATTTCTGGACAGTGAGAGAAGCTAGACTGACAGCCCTGAAACCTGCTTTCTGTGAACCTGTGGTCTCTTTGTCTTTGCCCACCTGTGGCCTAACAGGCCCCAAATCTGTTGTGTGTAAGTTGCTGCTGCTCAGTTCAGGGAAGAGGGACCCAGTAACTCCAGTGTTTCCTCTTTGGTGTGCAGAACCTGAGTAAGTGTGCATGCTCTTAGCCTGTTTTAAATGGTATGTACAAAAGATGGCTAATCAGTTTACTTCCCACTGCACGTGGCTTCTCTCCATTACCACCTCCCAGCTGAGATTTAGTGGTTTCCATCCGCACTGAGGTGACATTTAGTGTTTCCTAATTCAGCCAGGTGTAATGCTTGGCCATGACCATCACCTGCGAAACAGACAATGTAAATCTGCATGCTCAGGCCCTGGAGGACTAATTCTGAGATCTTACTAATTTCTTGGCTCCTCTGCTAAAATTGCAACAAAAGCACTAGCTGGGCTAATGAGCAATGATATATAGACTCCTCTGATGTAGGACTGTCAAAAGATTTCATATAAGATGGCTTACTGACCAGCTGGAGGCAAGTAGCTATTGCTAGTGGTCTGGTGTACAGTCAAAGCAAGGCCCGGTCAGACCAAATTGGTCCTCTCACCCTAGCTGTCCCCAGCTGCACAGAACCCTGCCCATGTTTCTTCACCATTTGCAGTTAATAGGGAAGGAGAGCTTGTTTAAATCTGATGGATAAGAACCCTTCCTAAAATTGGGCATTTGGCAGTATCAGACTCTTCATGGAAGGAAAAATTCCCCAGTCTCTGATTAAACTGGATCTGGACTGTAAGTCAGGCAAGTGTGTTGCTTTACGTGAATTCCCTACCTCTAGGAAAATAAAACACCTTAAACATACAGTATTTCACCCAAACACAACTCTCTCCCAGCCCTGCAAAAGCTTGGTAGATAACCATAGAAAATATTTACTTGGCAAAGGTTTAAGATCAGGCTTTTGGGCTGGAAACAGAAAGGGTATAAATAAGCTAGATATAGGACAACTCCCACTTAAACTGCAAAGCTTAATCTGCAGTGCCAGGCAGCTCTCTAGTTCTTTGTCCAGTTTTTGGACTGCTGTGCACAACCTGACCATCAGAACAGGGCTTTGACACCCACCCACCAAGCCATCTGTGGGATGCTGCACTCAGACTGGGCAGAGGGGGCTAATAACTGGACCCAGACGTAGGACCTGCCTGCTTGTCTCAGGTTGTGAGGTTCCTCCGTCTAATCTCAGTGTCCTGTTATAAACTAGATGAGGCATGTGCAGAGACTCAGCACTCCTTTGTCTTTGGTATTTGGGCTGTGGAGTGTGTGGATGTCCTGGCTGGCTGTCCCTTGGGGCAGGAGGGACAAATACCTCTTGGTTTTTCATCAGTCTCCTGGTTGTCTGCCCTCAAACCAAGGCAGGCTGCTCCCCAGAGCCAACTTTACTGTGCTTGCATGAAATGTGAAGCAAAGTGGTAGTTGGATGCCTGTTGTGCAAGATTCATATGTTCCAGCGTGCTCTGGGGTTGCTGCAGAAATCAGCAATAACGGAACAGACCGAGTGGAAAGGGTTAAATTGAGGAAAAATTAGGCTGACACTTTTAATCTGCACTTCACTATTGTAACAGTGGCTGGGGGCTTCTACTGGCTTGGCTTAAAAAAGATATTGTTAATGTCTAACACTTGATGACAGATGGTTCACCAATACTGCTAGGCCCATTGTCTCACTTAATAGCTCTTTGTTCTAGTTGAAAGAAGGTAATCTTTTCTTGTAGGAGTTGGTAGGAGGATTTGTGTACAATGTGCCTGCTGACAGCCATCCCAGTGCTGGAGTCTGCTCTGTAGTTCACTGGAGTGGAATTGTCTCCCTTACCCCCAGAGGAGGGACTCACAAAGGAGTCATTACCGTCATGATGCCTAATTTGTGGGTGCTTTGCTGTCTGGTAGGATTCACAGCACTGAATTAGGCAATTGCATTCTCTGTGCAGTGTGTGGAAAAAGCAAAACACATGATCTGATTTGTTTCAAAGGGTAAGGAGAAGTTTAGGGCCTCTGCTGCTCTGAGGAGGGGAGACACTCATTTTGGGGATGTCATGCTGTGGTTCCCTGCTGGGAAGAGTTAACCCACCCACTCACCAGATGCCTGAAGACTTGCAGAGATGAAAGCAATAGCTGTAACCCAGCAATGCAGTCTTCCCAGGAGAGTGTGCTGAGCAGCAGACTAAGGTGTACCAGGGAGGGAGGCTGTGTCCCTTCCTCCTGGAAGGGTGTCCTGTGCTGTATAATGCACGTCGCCTGCAAGGGAGCAGCGTGAGGAGCCTGGGTCTCCTAGGCAAGGTTATGGAGTAATTCGTTTCCTGTTTCTGTCCCTATTTCCACCTTTTAAATAAAACGAGGCAGGTCAATTTCTTCTTCATGGGAGTCTCAGGGAACAAATCCCAGCTTCCAGGCAGCCAAAAGAAGAATCTGAACCTGGGTTTATCGTTTCCGATGTGAATGCACCACACACCATGAGGCTACTGCTTACAGGAAAAGGGCATGCTTATCTGTATGTATGCACGCATACCAAGAGTAATTCCTCCTCCTCCAGTCTGTGCCTGGCTGGAGATAGTCCATAAGTTCCTAACTTATCAGATCATGACCCAGAATTCAGGGTGGCTTCTGAATGCCATGGGGAGAGGACATTTGCTAGCAAGGTGTTTCTTGCAACCAGAACCGGTTGTGTGTTTATCAGTGATAGTGCTATATAGGTTACTCAGAAGCAATGTGGGGATGTTCAAGGTTGGCTGAGCACTAAGAAAAGCTTGTATCAATACCAGTGGTGACTGTAAGTGTGCAAAGAGACGCCAGAATGCTGTCATTCCCTCAAGAAATGGAACACAATGCCCCAACTTGGTGCTTTCCAAAGGTTTATTTTGAATTTGCTTTCTCTATTGACAGTTCTTACTGTAGTGAGAGGGAAACTCTGTGACTAAAATCTGAATTAAGGTCTGTTCTCATCAATAAGTCGGACACCTGTGACATTCCAAAAGGTATTTTCAGACTCCACAGCTGACTAACCTAAGACCATGGCCTAGCCCTATTTCATTGGCTCTGGAGTGATAGGATAAGCCAGGTATTCTCAAACTGAATTTGCCTAGGGACCTTCGTAGACAACAGCATCAGTAGCCTTCTTCTCCAAGTGATGCTGCACATGAGCTTGCACATCACGCTGAAGCACCCAGTGATATGTGTTTACCCACTTGCAAAAGCCCTGTGAAGTTTGAGTGGCTTCGTGGCATCAAAACCATGAATACTTAGCATGACCCATGGGGCAGTCACTGCCCTGGTGTATTCGCAACAAGGGGAAAGTGCTGTTGGAGGCTGAAAGGTGGAAAAGGTGGAAAAGTCCTCACCTTGCTTCAGGAAGACATTTCCAAGCAGTATCACAGTGTTAGTTACACGAAGGGTCAATGAGCAGAGCTCTGTAGATTCATTCAATGTCCAGATCATCTCTTAATAGTAATAGTAATAATAATTTGTTTAGTGGACAGCTGTGTGGAGTGGGGATGGGGTGGAGGTGGGGAAAGGAAAGGTTTCCTCTTGTGTGTGCAAAGGAAGAGTGGCTCTGTGGCTATGTCAGGGAATGCTGATATGGAAAATTGAACCAAGGAAGGGATTTAATGTCTTATAGACACAGAAGTGTGATTAATGCTTGAAGTGTCTCCATGGGACTGCAGAAAGAGTGACTGCAAGCCATGCCTTGTACATGCACCAAAGGTTGCCCCCAGCTATTCATGGGGATGGGATTGCAGCTTGCTGTAATCACACTGGTGCCATGGAGCACCTTGGTGAAGGATTGATCCTTGACCTTCAATAAACCTGTAGTTTCATGTAATGTGATTTAGCAGCCACAAGTAAGAGAGAGGAGCAAGCATAAAACAGCCAGTGGCTTTTGAACCTCCATAATAAAGTGTTCCTGGGCTGTTGTGTTCTGGTGCATGTGGGCAGACAGCTACAGGCTTTCAGGTTGGCTTGGCCTCTCTCTTCATTTTCAGTAGTTCAGACTGGGGTTTTTCTTGGGCTACAGTACAGGCCCATGCTGAAACCAAACCATGCTGCAAAGCTTTATTTGTTTTACTATATAGCACCTTTACACAGTGTGAAGGGGTGAACTTCCTTCAGACAGAAGCGCAGGGTCTCCATATAACAAGCAATTAAATCTTAAAGCAGGGCACGTATGTGTGGACAGCCCAGAGAAGGGTGTTTAGCCAACCATAAGGCCATGTCTACATTTGTGCTTCAGCACACCCCGTTTTAGTGTGTTTCCACCATAACCAGAGAGTTGAGCTCAGCAAGTAAACACCACTTAGTTCAGGCAGCAGTCCAGTCACAGCAGTGCTTTATTCCCCTGCACACTGGTGTTAATGAACCTGAAGTGGATGGGCAGTGTCGTGGTGCCTGTGTGCCACACAGGTGGCTTTAATAGTGTTTTCTGGCCTCCATCTGGGAGGCGGCTGCTCCCCAGCACTGGATATTTTGTCTTCTGCATACTGCAGGGTACCTGAGAAAAGATTCTGAAATCTTGTCTCACAGCCATCAACCAACAGCCCCCAGATGTCTCAATGGCCAGGGACGTTCCCAGATGGATGCCCCAGGGATAAAACCTATCTTACATGGCCACATGGCCATGTCCTTGCAGGTACACTATGTGGTGCAGGTCGCACATCACATCCCCAAATCCACTGCAGAGACACAGCATGTGCCCCAAGGCAGGGGAGAGAAGGGATCTGGGGAGCTTGGGGGTCACAAGGGAGAGCTGGGAGGGCAGCCTGAGAAATGGGGAGGGAATCAGGCAACAACTTTCAGTGCCATGCTTAGTGTGCCACTGTGGGAAAATGAGCCTTCCCTATTTATTGTGTTTTTTCCCCTCTTTGAAGGATCTTGGGTGATGTTCACCAGCCCTTTAACTCTCAAACTGGCCCATGTCAGAGGACGTGCTCTGTGTCCATGCAGCTCAGGGCAGGATGCTGAATGGCTGAACGGCCTTTGGGGCAGAAACCTCTTACTGGAGACCTCGTCCTCCTTTTCTAGGTCAGAGACTTTTGAAGCCTATTCCCACATCTTCAGCTTTTCCTGAGCATCTTCTGTGCAGAGATTGGAGTGATGTGTGTGCTCCTCTGTATTTACCCTTACTTGCAGATTAAAAAAAAAAAAACAAAAAAACTGACCATATTCCCTCCTTGTATTCATCACCTGATTTACATTTCATTTATTTCTATAGCCCCGAACAGACATTAGTAACTCATAATAGTAATAATAGGAGTTTCTACTAATAGAACTCCTTCCATTTGTGGAGTTCAAATTATGGACAAGCACCGTTAGTCCCATTTAGAGATGGATTTAATTGGTGCAACTTGTCCAAATGCAGACACGGCTGCAAGAATCAGGAAGAAAATGCAAAGGCTCCCAATTTCAACCCCATCCTCAGCTCAGCTGATCTGGTACAGCCATTTCGGAGGGCGGGGTGCGGGAGACATGCACCATCATTCAAAAGGCAAGATGTGAGGGATGCTCGGGAAGAAAATGAGCCTCATCTCTGGAGCCTGCTGAATTTCACAAGGTTGTCCCAAAGCAGCAAAAGGAGCAATGTCCCGAGCTTTGGCCTCGATACTTATAAGCATGAAAAAAAACATGAGCATGAAATCAAACAACAGGCTTCAAATGGGAGCTACAATGACTCTAATTTGTACGTACCATTATTTGATCTTCTAACCTACTAGGTTTAAGGTAAACCACAGCGGAATATCAAGCAGACATTAAATGAAACAGTGTCATCAATTCAATCCAATGAGATATGTTTTATATAACAAAGGGATTTGTTCTGATACTCAAACAATGTATATAAATGAAAGAGTCGAAATAGATTCATTTTGTTCTCAAAGTAAACACATTAAGGAAAGCCATCAAGAAGTAAAGAACATGGCATTTTTTTTCTTTAAACTGTGCTTTATTTAGGGCTAAGCTGGAAAGCATCATTCGATAATTACAGAAGATTACAAGGAGTTTTAGGGAATTGAGAGTGAAAGAGCAGTTGTATGGAACTGCAACTGCATTACACATCTGTACTTCCTAGCTGTGGGCTCAGTCTGGCTGTCCTTACTCGGGCAAAATACTCGCACATCCCAGCGGGAGTTCTGCCAGAGTAAGGACTGGAAGATCAGGCCCAATAGGGAATTAAAAAAAAAAAGAAAGAAAGAAAAAAAAAAGAAAGAAAGGAAGAAAGAAGTTTGAGATCAAGATAAAAAATACTAAGAAAAACAAACATTAAAACAGAGTAAAACCGAATAAAGAATCAGAAACAATTATCCCACTGCTCAGTCGAAGCGAACAAGTGTGAGAATGATGTAAATCAAGTTTTAAGACTGTGAAAATAAGTTATAATAAATGATATACTTTAAAATGTGTTCTTAATTCATTGTTTTTTCTGAGTCAGATTTTTTAAAGCAATTTCTTATTTTTTAACTGCTCTAAAGTCATTTAACAAAGATAAATATCGTGCTTTCATTAAATAGTTTTCCTTGTTTTTCTCTATCATTACTATTAAAAGTCCTACAAAATATGCAAATTTATTTACAGAAAAACAAAGCCAGCATCTTTTTTTAAACATCCCCCTGTTTTTCAAAATTCCTTGTAAACAGTTTCAGAAATTCTTCAGAGATTTTTTTTGTTTTTATTTTTTTATGTTTTTTTTTTTTTTTAAGATTAAGGTTCTAGGCTAACCCTTTGCCCTGAAGGTTTCTAGAGCAAATATGGAAGCTACTGAAGCATAGGATGATGGGAATTTTGCGGACAGCAGATCATGAAGACATGAAGCATTTAGCTGTGTTCTGTTTTTCAAGTTAGAACTTACGTCTGATAAAAAGACAGCTGTTTTGTTTACATTTGCATTGTCTATAGAATCGAGTTTTGTTTTGTTTTGTTTTTTTAGTAGCTGGAATGCTTGTCATTAAAAAAGCTGCCAAAATAGCCATTTCTCTCCTTTTTCTCCTCAATAAATAACAGCATCCAACAGCAATTGGCAGAGAGTAGGAATTTATGCTCAATCTAAACTCTACAAAAATTACAGTTCTACAACATCTTTGTTTTTAGCATTAACGCTAACTTCTATGTATTATTATTTTTTTGCCTTTTTTTTAACGTTGTCTAATTTTTTCTATTATATAGGTATTTTAAACTTTTTTTTTAATTCTGTACAACTATTAGGATTTTAAATGGGGAGAGTTAGAAGCATTTACAAACCTTTTTTCTTTTCCATTTTCATATCAACCATCTTTCCTTTCTCTTCTCTATGCCTTTTTATGTATTTATTTATGTATTTATTTACTTTTTTGCTTTTCATAGATATCCATCTTACCTGCCTTTAACAGCACGATCCTTACGTATTATACAGAAAACCATATGAAAGCGTCATAGACTCTAATTAATGTATAACCAAAGAACCTCCCAAAGTATCAAAGAACTATTATCTTGCCGTTTTAAAAGCATTTAAGCATTTTTTTTTAATTTTTACATATTTCATATAATCGCTCTCAAAAACTGTTTTAGGAACAGCTCAGAGAAAAGGAAAGAACTTCCATATTTTACATACAGCTACAAGTCTGCGGTAAAAAGTTTTGTCCTTTGGTCCCTATATAGCTAAGGAATGACAGATAAAGATGCTCAGTGACTGTTACCATGGGTCACACATGGTAACCACATCCTTGGTGGCAAACAGGCACTCCTTTGTCAGTATCCAGGTTTGCATCTCCAGTCTGAAGAAAAGCCCCTGTGGTGATATCAGTGTCTTCAGAAATCCTGGTTGATCTTGTTCCTGTTCTGATTTTACTTATGTGTTTGTTTGTTTTCAAGCGCATGTCCTTCGAAGTCAGCAGAAGTGAATCTTTTCTTGAAGAAATGTTACAGTTTAAACAATCAAAGAGAGAATAAATCTGAAGTCTTCAGCTTGACTGATATTTGCTGATATGTTAAAGGTGTAATCCAACAGTTCCTGGTTTTTTTAAATATATATATACTTTTTTTTTTTCTAAATGTGGCCCATTCAGCTGCTGCCCTAAAAAATGAAGAATATCATTGCAAATTAAATCAAAAAGGGGAAGGGGAAGTAAGGGAAGGAGAGGGATATTTGGGACAGGGGAGAGACCTAAAAAATGAAAACGAAATTAAAAACAAGCCTGTTCGTTTGGGCCCAAACCTGCTCCTGTTGAAACTAATGGGTGTTTTCTTCTCACAGAATCACAGAATCACAGACTCGTCTAGGTTGGAAGAGACCTCCAAGATCACCTAGTCCAACCTCTGACCTAACACTAACAAGTCCACCACTAAACCATATCACTAAGGGCTACATCTAAACGTCTCTTAACGACCTCCAGGGATGGCGACTCAACCACCTCCCTGGGCAGCCCATTCCAATGCCTAACAACCCTTTCAGTAAAGAAGTTCTTCCTAATATCCAACCTAAACCTCCCCTGGCGCAACTTTAGCCCATTCCCCCTCGTCCTGTCACCAGGCACATGGGAGAATAGACCAATCCCCACCTCTCTACAGCCTCCTTTAAGGTACCTATAGAGGGCGATGAGGTCTCCCCCGAGCCTCCTCTTCTCCAGGCTGAACAATCCCAGCTCCCTCAGCCGCTCCTCGTAAGACTTGTTCTCCAGACCCCTCACCAGCTTCATTGCCCTTCTCTGGACTCTCTCGAGCACCTCCATGTCCTTCTTGTAGCGAGGGGCCCAAAACTGAACACAGTACTGCGGCCTCACCAGAGCCGAGTACAGGGGGACAATCACCTCCCTAGCCCTGCTGGCCACACTGCTTCTTATGCAGGCCAGGATGCTGTTGGCCTTCTTGGCCACCTGAGCACACTGCTGGCTCATATTCAGCTGCCTATCAACCAGTACTCCCAGGTCCTTCTCTGCCAGGCAGCTTTCCAGCCACTCATCTCCCAGCCTGTAGCGCTACTTGGGGTTGTTGTGCCCCAGATGCAGGACCCGGCACTTGGCCTTGTTGAACTTCATACAGTTGGCCTCAGCCCATCGGTCCAGCCTATCCAGATCCTCCTGCAGAGCCTTCCTGCCCTCGAGCAGATTGACACACGCACCTAACTTGGTGTCATCTGCAAACTTACTGAGGGTGCACTCAATCCCCTCATCCAGGTCATCGATAAAGATATTGAAGAGGACTGGCCCCAGTACTGAGCCCTGGGGGATTCCGCTAGTGACCGGCCTCCAACTGGATTTGGCTCCATTCACCACAACTCTTTGGGCCCGGCCATCCAGCCAGTTTTTAACCCAACGAAGCATACGCCAGTCCAAGCCACGAGCAGCCAGTTTCTTGAGGAGAATGTTGTGGGAAACGGTGTCAAAAGCCTTACTGAAGTCAAGGTAGATCACATCCACAGCCTTCCCCTCATCCACCAAGCGCGTCACTTGGTCATAGAAGGAGATCAGGTTCGTCAAGCAGGACCTGCCCTTCATAAACCCATGCTGACTGGGCCTGATCGCCTGGTTGCCCTGGAAAGCGGCTTGGCCAGCTCCTCCGCCAGTTCGCTCAGTACCCTCGGGTGGATCCCATCCGGCCCCATCGACTTGCGTAAATCCAAGTGCTGTAGCAGGTTGCCAAACATTTCCTCATGGGTAGCAAGGGCCACATCCTGCTCCCCATCCCCTTCCACCAGCTCAGGGTACCAGGTATCCAGAGAACAACTGGTCTTGCCGGTAAAGACTGGGGCAAAGAAAGCATTGAGCACCTCAGCCTTTTCCTCATCTTTTGTAACTAAGTTTCCCCCCGCATCCAGTAAAGGATGGAGATTCTCCTTAGTCCTCCTTTTTGTGCTGATGTATTTGTAAAAACATTTTCTGTTATCTTTAACGGCAGTAGCCAGACTGAGCTCCAGAGGAGCTTTGGCCTTTCTAATTTTGTCCCTGCACAGCCTCGCAACATCCTTATAGTCCTCTTGAGTAGCCCACCCTCTTTTCCAAAGATTATAAACCCTCTTTTTTCTCCTAAGCTCGAGCCACAACTCTCTGCTCAGCCAGGCCAGTCTTCTTCCACGCCGGCTCGTCTTTGGGCACATGGGGACAGACCGCTCCTGAGCCATTAAGATTTCCTTCTTGAAGAGTGCCCAGCCTTCCTGGACTCCTTTGCCCTTCAGAACCTCCTCCCAAGGGACTCTGCCAACCAGTGTCCTGAACAGCTGAAAGTCAGCCCTCCGGAAGTCCAATACAGCGGTTTTACTGGTCCCCTTCCTGACTTCTCCAAGAATAGAGAACTGAACCATTTCGTGGTCACTCTGCCCAAGACAGCTCTCGACCACCACATCTCCCACCAGTCCATCACTGTTTGTGAACAGAAGGTCTAGCGGGGCACCTCCCCTGGTAGGCTCTCTAACCAGCTGCGTCAGGAAGCTATCTTCCACGCTCTCCAGAAACCTCCTAGACTGCTTTCTCTGGGCTGTGTTGTGCTTCCAGGATATGTCTGGGAAGTTGAAGTCCCCCACGAGAACAAGCGCTGATGATTTCGCAACTTCTGCCAGCTGCCTGTAGAACTCCTTATCAGTCTCCTCATCCTGGTTCGATGGTTTATAACAGACCCCCACCAGGATGCTTGCCTTGTTGGCCTTCCCTCTGATCCTAACCCATAGGGACTCAACCTTATCATTCCCAGCCTCGAGTTCCTCAACATCAAAACACTCTCTAATATAGAGAGCCACACCACCACCCCTTCTGTGCTGCCTGTCCCTTCTGAAGAGCCTATAGCCAGACATTGCAGCACTCCAGTCATGAGAGTGGTCCCACCACGTTTCTGTGATGGCAACCAAGTCATAGCCTTCCCGCTGCATGATGGCTTCCAGCTCCTCTTGTTTGTTACCCATGCTGTGTGCATTAGTGTAGATGCACTTCAGGCGGGCCATTGCCTTCTTCCCTGGCCTTGCCATTGTTCCCCCTGGCACAGCTCCAACAAGCCTTATTTCAGCCCCGTCCCCCCTTCTTTCCTAGTTTAAAGCCCTCTCAACGAGACCTGCTAGCTCCTGGGCTAGGATCTGTTTTCCCCTTAGAGATAGGGACCCATCTGCAGCCATCAGGCCGGGTGCCGAGTAAAGCGCCCCATGGTCAAAAAACCCAAAATTTCTGTGTTGGCACCAGCCTCTGAGCCATGTGTTAATCAGGTGGGCTTTCCGTGTCCTCTCAGTACCTCTCCCTGCCACTGTAGGGATAGATGAAAACACCACCTGTACTCCCGCTCCATCCACTAACCGTCCCAGTACCCTAAAGTCCCGTTTGATAGCCTTCAGGCTTCTCTCATCAATAGCATCACTGCCAGCCTGGACTATCAAAAGAGGGGAGTAGTCAGAGGGGCGAACCAGGTTGGGAAGCTTCCTGGCAACATCCCTGACCCTGGCCCCAGGGAGGCAGCAGACTTCCTTACGGGTAGGGTCAGGTCGACAAATAGGGCCCTCCGTTCCCCTGAGAAGGGAGTCGCCTACTACGATCACCCTTCTGTCTTTCTTGGTGGAGGCAGTCTTGAGGCGTGGAGTCGGCTTCCTCGCCTGGGTAGACTTTCTACCTCGCCCTCACCCACCGGTCTCTCAAGCTCCAGGGCCTCAAATCTGTTACGTAAGGGCACCTGGAAGGTGCCACGTAAGGGAACGTGGAGCCAGTGGGGGGGGTGTTGCCTGAAAGGTCGAGCAGGGACCTGTCTCCATCCCTCCTCAACTCCTAGGTCGCCTCCCTCTGCCCGACAGCAACAGGGCAGGGGGTCCATCCCCATTAGGGGTGTCTCACCCTGGTACCTCTCCTTCAGACCCTGCAGGGAGTCACTCCACCAGTCTATCTCCCGCTCACACTCCCTGATACCCCTCAACGTCTCCACCTCCTCTTTGAGTTCTGCCACCAGGCGGAAGAGGTCATCCACCTGCTCGCACCTCACACACATGGTGCCACACGGTGAATTCTCCCTTCAATTGGGACAGGATGGGGCTTCTGCTTTGGTGGTTTGCTTTTGGACGTATTGGCTCTGATTCTGCTCCCACTCATGTCAACAGAAAGATTCCCCTTGACTTCAGTGAGAACCTGATCAAACCCAAAGTGAGCAAGGTAGTCACGATCATGATAGAGAAAAATACAATTGTTCCTAATAGTAATAATAATCATAAATCAAAATAATAGTAAGACATATCTATGTAAATCCGTATCACTATGTATGTACAGATAGCTGCATTTTAATTATTTTTAAGTGCCACTTTACAGTGCCAGATAACAATCTTGCTTGATGGGCTCCTGTAGTGTGAAAGGCATTGAGAAAGAATTGGCCTACATTTTACTGGGGTGCCATCTATGACAGTGTAGGAGCTTTCTGTGGAGACATAGCTGCCAATAACATCTACATCCTTGTGAATGTCAGAAAGTAGGACTTTGAACAGGCAATTTATGGGAGGTTAAATAAAAAAAAAGACTGTTGGAATAAACTTTTTTTTTCAAAAAAAATGTAAAGCTAACATTTCTTAAATAAAAAAAAGTTATTTAAAAAAATGTAATCATGATCCGACTAGGCTTGACATTTAAGTAGGATGCTTAATCATCAAGGATTAGCTCTTATCTCTTTCTAGCAAGCAGGTTCTTATACACTCAGTGATTTATTACATCAAGAAACTTAGAAACTGCAAAAGGTCCACTGTAGTGGAAAAGTGTCATGCGGAATATCAATCCATGCTGGCAGGTTTTCATACTGTTGGTTCAACAAACAGCAAACCATACACAGCAGTCTAAACAATTACAACACCAAAAATAATAACAGAATAAAAAAATAAAAAACACTCGTCAAGGACCCTTTTTCAGTTGTAAACAAAAAGATGCATTTTGCATTTTGATCTGGATGTTTTTTTTTTCCCACTCAAAACAAACCCTCCCTCCCCCGAGCAATTAATTTTGGCTGGAGCTGCTGTAATACAGAACCTTAGAATTAGGAATTCTTGAAAAGACATACAATGAGGCTTTTCTTGGGGTTGTTTTTCCTTTTTTTGTTTTTCTTTTTTTTTTTGATTGTTATAGTTTTCAAACTACTGTTACTATCATTTTGCTTTAAAAAAAATAAAAAAAATTGGAGAGTGATTTGAAATATCCTAAGGGGTAAAAAAGGTGTCAATTGAAAAAGGCCCCCAATTCTCCAGAAAAAAAATAAAATCACAAGATTTTCAGTGCAAAAAAATTAACCACGCATTTTTTTTCTCTCTCATTGTTTTTTCTAAATTATCTATACAGTTATAACACTCCCATTTTTTTTCTAAAGAATTAGGAATCCATCTTTTTTTGTCCTTCTATGTGACATCTAGAGAAGCATAAAATGCTAATGAGAAATCAAACGACAAATAAAGAAACCACTGCAAGCACCAAAAACGAAACGAAAATGAGCACAACAAAAAATTGTGGCAGCACAAAGTCAAAAAAGGCACGTGATCATGACTGGCCAATCATCAACTGATACAACATCCAAGAAAAATGCTTCAATCACAGCACCTGCACGAAACTTGACAGCATGTCATGCAACCAATTCCTAGCTTGTTACATGACGCCATCATGTCACACTTTCAACTTCGAGTTGATTTGAACTTACAGCCTGGGGGACTGTATTCTCCACTTTCATGTCATTACGTGAACTTTTTTCCTAGCTCTGCATGAGACTGTGGTGGATTTGACTGGCTCTTGGTTGGTTTTGTTGGAATTTGATTGAATGACAAAAGAAGAAAATATTTTTATATATATATATATATATATTTATATATAGCGTGGAAAAAAGGAAAGGTAGGGAAAGAAGATATATATAGAAATAATAATAAAAAAAAAGTTACAAACACAGCATCAATCAACAAGCTCTAACGCAAGTACTTGCCATTAAACTATATAAAATGAAACGAAGGAAAGCAAAACAAACTAACTGAATGGAAAGAAATGAAAGAAAGGAAGAAGAAAAGAAAGAAAGGAAAAAAAAGAAGGATGGAGGAGGCCTAGCCAGAGGCACACACATAAAACACATACTTAAATGTAGACACATGGTCAACAGTGAACAGTAACAGAATGCTGTGCAGCGGCTGTTGAGGAGAGCATGCGCTGAATGAATGAGCGCAGACAGATCGGTTTGCAAAGTGTGGAAAATAAATACATTTGCTGCCAACCAGAATGCTTTCGTAAAGCACCAGCCTCTTCTGCACCACCCCCAGCCTCCAGGGCTTCGAGGGATGGCTAGCCAAATTCCGCT